>NW_007726536.1:403150-605599 GCF_000696425.1 Galeopterus variegatus | reverse complement strand
AAGGAAGGAAGGAAGGAAGAACATTCACAATAATATGTTAAACTTTCAGGAGAACAGAACTGTGGTTACCAGAGGTGGAAAAGGGAGTGGGGGAAAGGGGTTAGGAAGAAATCGGTTAATGGACACAAAGAACGACTACATTTTGCAATGACGAATATGCTAATTATACTGATTTGTTCATCACACATTGTACACAAATATTGATAGTCAACTCTGTACCCCACGAACATGTATAATTGGGTATGTTTCAATAAAAAAATAAAATAAAGTGAAATAGCTACTTGGATAGATTGGTTTTATTAAGGGAACTTTAACACTTTCTATCAACACATTTTTAGCAATTTTATTATTTTTTTACACTGACATCCAATTTAATAAACACTTATTGACCAGTAACATGTGTCATAATAATGTTTCTTGCAATTGGCTGGAATCAGCAATTTCATGGTAAATCTAGATATGCCATTCTTGGCAGAAGGTCTGATTCATTTATGAGAAATTAACAAAAAAGTGGAATAACACTTCATTTTCTGATAGTGTCCAGACTTTTTCTACATGTGGGGTCTACAAAGGAGGAAGGAGTAACAATTGGTTAATAAAAATTGAGAGTCATAGGTTAGTCTAAAAAATTACTCCCTACTGATGAGTTCCTCTCTTTAATAAAAAACCTCTATTTTTTTCTTTTTATAACACTAATGCAGACACAGTAATTGCTCAATAGCCAATATAATATTTAAAACATAAAATATTTCAAGAAATGTGCAAAAAAGCATGTTTATTGTAACAAAATCAGACAGTACATGGTAGAAAGGAAAAGCCCTTCATAAGACAGTAGGACAGTAGAAAGCCCTAATCCTATGGCAAGAGAGAGATCTAGGAGCCTGGACTGAGTGTCAGTCATGCTTTCAAAGTGGCTGCCCTATTCACCTAAAGCAGCAAAGTTAGTAATTCAAAAAAAGAAAGACTTACTCCAACATTTCATCCAATCTATACATGCAAGATTAAAATAGAATTTTCCATTCTATTAGATGTAGTCATCTGATTGGATCATGGTAATTGATATGATTAAATGAACAGCAAATTAGATAGAGTAACCCATGTGCCAACATCCATGATTTAGCTTCTTCGGGTGCTAGTGCATTTGGAGAGGCAGCCACAGGAGAAACACCACCACATGGGTTGCAATAACACTTCCTCTGAGTATAGGATTTGCCAGTTTTAACTCCAAGACTGATAACTTCAAACAAGAACACCCCAGAACAATTGGAACAATATGACCTGATGACAATTCCTCTTACATGAAACTCATAGGCTCCCTTCTCCTCTGATAAATGAGACTGATGATTAATCCACGGCCACAGTGTCCTTTGCCTCGATCACCTTTTTCTTTCTATATGCCACTGTAAAAATGTCTACTATTACTTTTATCTGGTTAGAGGACTCCCTTTTTCCAGACCTCAATTCTCTGCTTCTAATTATTCTCAAAATGTTTTATTTTTACTTTGTATAATCTGAAAGCATTTTTTTCTTCTTGAACAAAAATTGATTTTAGTAATAGCATAGGCACGTACAGGGAGGAGTGAGAGAGACGTTGAAGAGGAGGAGCCTAAATAGAAAGGAAAACAAACACTGATTATGTTCTTCAGGTGCTTACAGACTAGCATGGCCATGTGCATACATAACTATATTATGAGGTTTTTAAAAAGTCATAATTACCAAAGGAGGGAAACAAAGAAAGCATTAAGAAAATTCAGCAGAGAAAGAAATGACAACTACCTAAGGAGCTCCTGTTATTCTTCATGGAAGACTGGAAATAAACCTGGCATTGAAGAACATACAGTAATTAAATATGATGTGATAAAGGGGAAAACAACGGGAAACAAAGAAAGCATTAAGAAAATTCAGCAGAGAAAGAAATGACAACTACCTAAGGAGCGCCTGTTATTCTTCATGGAAGACTGGAAATAAACCTGGCATTGAAGAACATACAGTAATTAAATATGATGTGATAAAGGGGAAAACAATTTCAAGGCAGATAGGAACATTGAGTAGCAACTTTGTTTTAATTATAAAAACAAAATGCTCCATAACAGGCCAGTAACCAAACTTGTAAGCCGAAAATATAAAACTTTTAGTGTAGAAGGTGAACGTGTGTGGAGGGGGAAACGGTGGGGGGAGTGGGGAAGTAGAGACAAGAGAATAACATCATTCATAGTACTTCAAAGTATAGGTGTACAAAATCTGATAATTCCTTAAAATCAAGAAAATAAAAAGGCAAAAAAATTTCCCTAAGGTTTGTCACACTAATCACTCGTCATGGTTGCGATCAGTGTGATGAATCCTAGAAGCCTGTAAGACATCAGGCACAGGACTTCATGGCATAGGCAACTAACAGAGGTGGCTTTGTGTAGGGTCATCAATCTCTGCATCACAGACGGTGTTAAGGATAGCAGAGACAGGGGACTCACTCTCAGTGTGATGTAAGGAATTGCAGGAAGGTGACTGCCCCCAAATGATCTATCCTGTTAAGAAGTGAGAGGTACAGAAACTCTAGAATTAATTACTAAGTATTGAGAGTTGTACTCTTGGATACATTCGTTCATTCATTCATTCATTCAACAGATTGTCCCTGGGTACCTACCTACATTATTCCAGGTGCTGTACTATGCTGAAAATGCAAAACTGAAAAAGAGAATCTAGCCTATGTGTGTTCTCTCTGCCAGGAGTTCTCCCTGACGCCACTACATGCACAGTTTTCAGTGTTCTTCAGCTGGCTCTTCAAAATCTTTCAGGCTAGTTTTAATTTATATAACCCCCTACTATTCCATAAAGATGGTCTCCTCTTCTATTTTCTTTCATAGAAACGTGCTCTTTTTCTTTAGCACATTTCTCCCAAACTACAATTATATTCTTACTTGTGTGTATACATGTTTTAATTTCTCTCTCCCAAAATAGAATGTCTTTTGTCCCAGGGCAGACACTCTCTCTGTTTTGTTTCTTAACCATTATATACTCATTGTCTTGCAAAGAGCTATTGTATTGTGGATGCTCCAAAAGTTATGGTGAATGTATTAATAAACATGCTGTTCAAGAGGGAAAACACCACTGAACTGAGAATTAAGTATGTTATGAACTGTTCTCTCCTACCAACAGTTCCAGTTTGCCCACAACACAGGAGTTTCCCAGAAACATAGAATTTTCACTACTGAAACCCCAGGACAGTCCTAGGTAAACTGAGATGTTGGCCATCCTTGCAAATTAGAGGCATGGTCTATAAGATGATAGAGATTGTGATGTATGACTACAATAGCAGTAACCATAATTTACATTTGTGTCATACTTTTCAGGTTCTGAAAGAACATTCAACTATATCATCTCCCTGCTCCTTCACACTCCTTTGAGATAGAAAGGCCAAAGACTATTACCCCTATGTTACAGATGAGAAAACTGAGGCTCAGAGACAGCTTTCTCCAGTCATTTGCCTAATAAATATAGCCATGGCACTGAGAGTCAGTGCCTTTGAAAAGATGCCTACTGCATGCCTGACCCAACATATCACACTGTCTAACCAATTTACATAAGGGTTAAACCAGTGACCTTGGCCTAATTAACAGCACATTTCTAGTAACTGAGCAATCTGAGCTGAGTGGATATTAATAGCCAAAAAACCTGAAATACAGCCAAATAAGCTCTTTTATCATTTCTATACTAATAAGCACAATTTCTGTGTCCAGAGTGTTTTCTCTGAACTGGTATTTTCCTCCAGATCTTTGAAATGTTTTTAGCTGTATATTTTTAGTTTTCAGTGTAATGTTGCTGTTGTTTCTGTTAACTGTTTTCTTACCACCATCTCATTATATGTGTGACCTATGTCTATTTTTTTAAGCTCACTCTATCATTTTGTGACCCCTGCGTACATATAGAACTTCGCTAATGATAGGAATGTTTTCCTCTATTTATTGTCCAGCTCTGACAAAGCCCAGAGACACAATCAACTGTGGGCAATTAGAACCTACTGAAATTAAATATAAGAAAATGTAACCCCTCAAAAAAGCAGAAGGCAAAAAAAAAAAAAATCTTAGGGCAAGGATCTAACAAAAGTTGGCTTTTAACCAATTAGGGTATAATAAATGTAAGTAGAACTAGTCATATTAAAAAACTGTGGATATTTTCTAATAAAATTGTTTCCTGGTGGCCTCTTAGGAAAATCATCCCTCTTTAGTTGTCTTCTGGATGAAATAAGAGTAGTCTGGCAAGAGAGTCACTAAAGGTCAAGAACAAAGACGTACAAGCTAGAAAGAGATGAAATATTAGAATGAGTCAATACTTTCTTGTGCTTATGTTAGAGAACTTTAACCTCCAGCTCACTTGAGGAAGATTCTTAGAACAAACACGAAACCCATTAAGAATTAAACCTAAGCATATAGTGTATACAGAGAAGAACACCTTCCATAAATAAATTGGTTAGGGAAGATCCGTATCATTTTTCTTCCAATTTAGGTGGAAAAAGGAAAGACAGAAAGACAAATTTATTGATCTGGAGCCTCAGAAATTACATTATCGTTGATCTGAAATCTAAAAAGAAGGAATCTTCTTGGATAATCACAACCTGGGAGTAATAAAAATAAAAAGTCTCTCTCATTGGTCAGCCTGGTTGCATCTCATGCTGACAAGTACGATAAAGGTTTTTCAACCAGAAATGAGCCTCTGCCCTTACCCACTTGCTTTACTTTAATGCAAGGATGTCAAGGAGTGATTCTCACATTTGGAAAGCAGATGGGGCAGAAAGAGTAGTTAACCCCTATTCTAATCCTCTTGTTTTTCTAGGACACCTCTCTCCTTTTATGTATGTTTACTTCTTTTTATTTCAAAGGACTAAATGTTCCTTAACTTCCAAAATGATCATTTTTGACATGTAGATAAAAAGAAATCATGTTTAATTAATGATTTTAATTTAACCATTTCCCCCAACATTAATCCTATTATTGATCAAAAATTTAAGGAACCTCCATACAAAAAAGTAATCTGTTGACAAGAAAACAGTTGGAAGAATGCTGAATTTGGGATGAAGGTCTAAATATATTCAGATATGGCATGTTTAGTAATGGCATGTGAAAAGCAGGGGAAACATTTAATAAACTTGAACTCATGGTAGCATTTTTGTTTTTTTAGTGAATAATGAGTTAAATTATGCATGAAAAAAATTAATTAAAGGAAAAAATACTGGGCCGGCCCGGTGGCGCACTGGATAAGTGCGCCGCTTGGGAAGCGCAGCAGCGCTCCCGTCCGAGGGTTCGGATCCCACATACAGACCGGTTCCTGCTCACTGGCTGAGCGAGGCGCGGGAGCAACGCCGAGGGTTGCGGTCCCGTTGCCGGTCCCCGGTCCGGTGCGGGGGCAACACTGAGGGTTGCGATCCATTGCCTGACACGAAAAAAGACAAAAGACAAAAAAAAAAAAAAGGAAAAAATACTCCTAATATAATTTTAAAAGATGATCATAAATATGTAAAAAATATAACAGTAAATAATTAAACTCTCCAAATAGAGCAGAAATAGCAATATTAAAATTAGCCAAAGTCAAGCATATGGTAGAAAGTATTAAACTAAAGTCATTTTTGATTGACAAAAGGCAACATCTAAACTGAAAGCATAATAGATGCACTCTTAAAGGTGAATAATATAGCATCAAAATGTGTAAAAAAAAAACCCCACTTCTAGAAACAAAAAAGAGAAATAGATATAAAGACAATAGTAATATAAGGTTTTAACCATTCATTATCAGCCCATAAAAAGCAAACAAAAGATATAAATCAGAACATAGAGAAAATCTGTTATTATTAATAAAACAGAATTAATAAGTTATATTTCAAGCATTATGTTGTTTTAGCAACAAAAAATACACCTTTATCTCAAATGTCAGTGGAATAATTAAAAACACTAACCTAATATCTGGGGACAAAAAGATATATATTTTATAAACTACAAATTTTACGTAAGTATTTTAAAAATCAAATTGCTGGGGCTGGCCCGGTGGCACACTGCTACAGTGCGGTGCTCCCGCTGAGGGTTCGGATCCCACATACAGACCGGCCGCTCACTGGCTGAGCGAGGTGCGGGCGTAGCACCGAGGGTTGCGATCCCGTTGCCGGTCCCGGTCCGGTACGGGCGCGACACTGAGGGTTGCGATCCGTTGCCGGACACGAAAAAAGACAAAAAGGAAAAAAAAAATCAAATTGCTTAGAGATTTAAAAACAAATATTTTGTTAATAACTACTTAGAAATTAATAAAAATGAATGCCACATATCAAATCTAAGGAATACAATAAGTTGTAGTTATAGTTAATTTTATGCTCTTAAATACATGTATTACTAAAAAAGTAAATAAATACATACTACTCATAAATAATTGATTATTTTTTCTTTTAAAAAAGAAAAAAATAAAAACAACATCCAATTAAAGAATTTTAAAAGAGGAAAAAGAAGGTCCAAAGAAAGCAAGCAGAATAGAATAATTACCATAAAAGCAAAAATTAAAAAGCAGAACAAAAGAGAAATTAAAAAACACACACACACAGCCGGTCTTTTGAAAGAAAAGCAGTAAAATTGGCCGACCTCTCAGAAATCTGATAAAGAAAAACCACACACATAGAAATGAGAAACTAGGCAAACAGCTGGAAAGGAAATTTAAAACAATTAAAAAATGTTATCTACATATGTTTACAAATAAATTTAAAATCTCTATGAAATAGATTGTTTTCTAGGAAAATATAAATTATTAAAATTAGCTAATGAAAATGTATAAAGCCTACACAGATTATTCATATGGGAAAAAACTAGAAAAATTTACCCACAAAAAAGAACTTTAGAGACAGTACTAATATTCATTAATTCTTTCATACTTTTAAGAAAGAATTAATTTTCATCTTTCCTAACTCATCCCAAAATATGAGAAAGAGGAGACAAAGCCACCCACTGAGTATGTGACAGAGCTATGACACAGGCCAGTGACATCCTACACAAAGCCCAGTGTTATTTTACTTTGTACAGAAAGTCTGATTCTCTCCAATGTGACAAAGCATATATTTCTACAAAAATGTTTATTTTTCTGATTTAAACCCAATTTACAGGGGAAATACTGAAGCTCAGTGAAAAGAAATAACTTACCCAGGGTCACCTAGTGAGGGATTCACATCTGTCTGTTTTGAAGCCCACATTCTGCACACTGAAGTCCACTATTTTGCACGATCCATGAGCCCTGAATCATCAACCTCCAGCCAGCATCCTTACCCTGGCGGGAATTCCACAGTTACACTTGCAGTAGCCCACCTTCATTTGTATTCTGCACCCACTTAACTCTCGAGCCTTAATTCTATTTGATAGTATAAAGTTGAACTTTTTAAAGTCAAGACAATTTAGTTACTTCTGTTTTAAATTGGATTTTTTGGGGGAAATTACTTAGTCCCTTCAAGATTCTTCTCAAAATGTTTTCCCCTATTCTTTGTCTATCCCTTCTCTTCAGGATGATGGAGTTCTGGGGGTTGCAGATGAGGGTGCGGGGCTTACACAGGCTGGGAACAGGCAGAGGGGTGTCTGGTTCATGATTCCTTCTTTCCTGGTGTTGCTCGGATTATTCACCTCTTCCATTGGCTCAGGCAAGGCAGGAGACATCGTCATGCCTGCCTAGCTTTGGCCACCTTTTGCCCATCCTCTGCCACAGAATCCCCTTCTCTTGCATCTCCAGGTCCTTCGGCAGGCATGCCAGCTCTCATGCTCATGCTCCTTCTATGCTCCATTCATTGGCTTCCTTTTTACCAAGTAGGTAAGGAGACTCGAGGGTCAATTCTCAGCCCTCTTTCTCACTTGGCCTAACCTGCCACCTGTTCTACTCAACGGCTGCTGCTCCATGTTGAGGTGAGCAACTAAGGAGATTCATCACCATCACCACAGTTCTACACAGCAGGCAGGACACCAGTCCTCTGCAGGTTTGCTAGCTTCCGACTCTCTGAAGGGGCAGACTAATGAGTAATTCTCAGAAACCCACCATATTAAACACTAACACCTGCACGTTGAAATCTCCTTTGTCTAGCCTTCTCAACGGGCCCCCTCTTCTACAATAACCCAGAACATATCATAATGCCTGAGACAAAGTTGGGGCTTACCCCAAGATCCCCAGAGAGTGCTCAGATCAGGGGTGAATCCTCCTCGACAGCCCCTTAGTGTTTTGAACAGAATAGAGGAATCTCATGGGATTCCAAGTCTCTACCTTTATCCTCCAAACAAATCCACAATTTAATGACACTTTAAAAAAAAAAAATCCCAGATTATGTAATCATCACTTCAGAACCCTTAAGCAAAAGATTAAGGGGAAAAAAATAATGTCTTAACTGAACGGGCAGCTTCCAAAAGCCCCTTTTGATCAACTTAATAACTCTTTCCACCTTCACAGTGTAAACTTATGATGCTAGATTACTGAGGTAAGGAGAGATTTTGGTAGCTAAGGATGTGCAGAAAATACATACCCAGGAGCTTTACAATTTTTTTGAAAAAGTGAAAATTATAGTGAGAAGAATTAAGAAATCACCCCTTGGCTAATTCATTTAGTTCAGATATTAAGAACAGTTTATCTGGCATCTCAACTATTCTCCTTCTGTAGTGAATGCAATTCATGTAAAAAGACCCACACAGATAATCTATTCACTTCAAATTTTAATGACATGCATGCTAGTCAGCAGAGTGCGTGTAGCTGATTTAGTCATATCACACAGACATACTCTTTATGCAAACTTGAGGAGTTACAAAAGAGCTCCCAGAAACTTGGAAATCTTCCTAAAATCCTACTTTTCTCTCAGCCCCTTCAACCTGTCATTTACTGAATATTGTCAGTCTTCCACCTTAATATCTTTGGTTTCTGACCTCACTCTTTCATGCCAGCAGTCAATGATTTAGTTTGACACCATTTTGTGATGTTTACCACAATGGCTTCATAATTTATTCCTCTTTCTGCCTTCCACCTCTAATTCGATCTTCATCCCTGTCAAGCTTTCTGATCTGATCTGTTAAAGATCCTTTTATAGCTTCCTATTGCCTTCAGAATAAAACGTCCAAGCAACTTAGGGTGCATCCCAGGTGGGCCACAGCTTCAAGCCTTCTCATCTCTCCTTTCTTACGTCTTTCTCTTATCTCTTTCTCTTCCTTTTTCACCAGCTACAACTGTGACTCCTGGAAATTGTCAAGCTTTCATCGCCAGACTTTGTACATGTTTGATGTCCCTCTTTCTAGAACATCCTCCTTCTCTTCCCTCCCTTCGCTTACCTAATTCATACACATCCTTCAAGTTGTAGTTCAAGCAGCATTCTTTCTCAGAAGCCATTTTCCCTCCGACTCCCACCCCATGCCCTATCTGAACTTCGATACTGTTCTCCAGTGGGCACCCAGAGGCCCCTGGGGACAACTCCTCTGTTAAGTACCATACTGAAATTGTTTATTTTATTTCCCTTTATGCAGTAAATCCCCATAGGACAGTGAATGTGTCTGTGTGATCTTCAGAAACTCAGAACCTAGTACAGTTTTGAATGGCATAGTATTCATTCACAAAGTATTTGTTGACTGAGTCATTCAATAAAAACAGAGTTAGTTACTTGGTAACTGTGTAATCATGAGGAAAATAACTGTCTTAGTTTCTTCATCTATAAAATTGATGTAATATTACATCTATCTCCTAAGATTTATAAAATAATTAAATGAAATCATCCAACACAGTTTTTTGCCCAAGAAATATTGTCTGACGGACTTAATGTCTGTGTCCCTATCGTTCCACTTTCACTGACAGAGCCATTTACAATCATTGGCTGTGTCACCTAGAGCAAGTTTAATACCCTTCCCAAGCTTTATATTTCTTATCTATTAAGAATTTAACATTAGTACCTCTTAATGGTTAAATGAGATAACACACATAAAAGATGTAGGAGAGCTTAGCACATAGTAAATATCTAATAAAAGCTTGTTGTGATTACTATTATTAAATTGTTGGTGCTAATAATACTTATCATTAGTGACATGGCTTATAAACAAACCTATAATTATGACTCTGGGAATCGGTATTACAAAGAAGGTTCCAGATTGTCATTAGACATATGAAGAAGTAAATTTCCTAGAAAAAAAATTTAACACTTTTGAGAAAAATGACATAACAAAAATAAATTGGTTATTGTTATTAATATATGGAACTTATTTGAAACTGATATGAATACATTGTTCTCAAGATTTATATCAGATTTCTTCCTAGAATTGAAAGTACTTTGATGAAAGGGCATAATAATAGTTAGCAATGTACGTATCTAGGGCAATATATTTTGACATTCTTCAGCTTGGAACATTCAGCATCAAGGGAAGCAGAAATAGCACAGACAAAATGGAAAAAAAATTAAGAATGACTTTAGAGAAAGCAAAGGAAACATAATTTTCATTTGACCTACATTTATAAAGAAAAGTACTGAAACATAGAAATAATGAAGAAAGGTTGGGCAAACTGAATATCCAATACTTAAATTCAATTTTTGCTATAGCTTGGGGAAATTACTAGATTTTTAAAAAATATCCTTATTGCATTGAAAGAATAAGGATGTCTATTGCAAAAAAAGTGAATATTAAAGATTTGGTTATTCAGAAGAAAATTTGTCTTATATTGTTGCTTATGATCAATTTTGACAGAGAACATGTTTTTTAACTGCCACGGCTAGTCTGAGGATCTATTATTTTCTATTTATCTAACATTTTCAATAAAGTTAGTGTTGCATCAAACATAGACAACTTGGTGCCTGCCCTGAGGGTAAAGAAAATTTCAAAATGGGAGGAGGATCCAGCCTTAATAAGTACATTAGATTTTTCTTTTGACTTTGACTATATTTGGCAGCTTCTCAATATAAATGGCATTTTCTCTGTTGTATTAACTAAAATACTGCAGAAAGGTTAGCAATGTTAGTTTCAAAAGAAATTAAACACTCTGTGCTGATAAAGCTGCTTTCATTGTTCTCCATTTACCTACATAGCTTAAAACCTTTTTTGGAAAAAGCCAGGGAATGAAATATAAACATTTTCCTTAAGCAAAGCACATTCTTTTCAGAGCCAACACTGGTTATACTGGGATATTCAACTTATCTAGGTACAATTTTGAGGTGCTTAGATCATTATGAGAAGGGTGAGGGAGATACATTTTAAATATTTTATTTGCGTGACAAGATTGGGAACCAAAAAAGGCAAACCATTGGCAGAAGCCTTGGTTTGAAACCAAAGCACACCTATTTTAGTGAATGAGCCTCTAGTTCTATGATCAGAGCTGCAGAAAAAGAGGTTATGCCATTAAACACAGTCAGGAGAAGTGTGTGTGTGTGTGTGTGTGTGTGTGTGTGTAGGAGTGGAAGGAGAACAAAGAAAGACTGAAAAAAGAGAACAAAAAATTCAGTACAAATGAGCCTCTAGTTCTATGATCAGAGCTGCAGAAAAAGAGGTTATGCCATTAAACACAGTCAGGAGAAGTGTGTGTGTGTGTGTGTGTGTAGGAGTGGAAGGAGAACAAAGAAAGACTGAAAAAAGAGAACAAAAAATTCAGTACAAATGAGCCTCTAGTTCTATGATCAGAGCTGCAGAAAAAGAGGTTATGCCATTAAACACAGTCAGGAGAAGTGTGTGTGTGTGTGTGTGTGTAGGGGTGGAGGGAGAACAAAGAAAGACTGAAAAAAGAGAACAAAAAATTCAGTACAAGTACAAATCCTGGACAGAAGAAAGGTAAGAGCATTAAAGAAAATATTATGAACAAAACAGGCAGCCCCCTATTACCAAATAGGTCTTCCAATTACATCATGTAATTGTTCAAGAGTTAGGAATTTCTTTCTTTACATTTGCATTTCACAATGAGTTTCTCAGTTGCTTTTTATGAAAGCAATGCGATTTAGTAAACTCTTGCAAGTTTCTTCATTATTCTGCATATTAAATGCATTCCTTTCCTTCATTTTGGAAAATATATTACTGTCTGCAAACTTTTGATTCTATAACATCTAAGTATGAAAAAGCAAATTATTTTAGTAATTAAGAATTTTATCTCCTGATATTTCATCAAATTTTTGGTTTGAAATGTTACTTATATCTTTTCTTAGCATTTATCTTTTCATCTGCTAGTTTTATATCATCTTATATACCTAACTAGAAGATTATAAACCCTTGTGTCTAATTTTCCTTGTGTCCTTCATAGGACTAAGCCAATGTCTTGCATGTAGACAAGAATTGGTTTTAATTTGATTTTATTAGAAACAATATTAGAATAAAGATCAGAAATAAATAATAGTTTCATTTTAAAGTGAACGTGAACCATCAAAGAAGAAAATAGGAAATGGTACTAGGAATAAATAAAAAATTAATACTTCACCCACTTATTTATGAATTCCAGGTGCAAGGTAGTGCTCTAGTCTTTTGAAAAATATTGGTGGAAAAAAAGACTAAAATATTTGGCCTCAATAAATAATATATATGTCAGAGGGTAATAAGTCCTATAGAGAAAAGCAAAACAGAGAAAGGGTAAAGGCAGTACCAGGAACAGAAATATTAGGGGAATGGGTTGAATTTTTAATAGGGTGGTCAGGGACAGCCTCACGTAGAAGGTGATATTTGAGAAAGACCTGCAGGAGGGGGAGAGTGAGCCAGGAGAGCATCTGGGAGAAGAATATTGCAGGAAGGGGGAACAAATATAAAGGCCTTGAGGTAAACACACATTATGTGTGCTCACAAAACAGCAAGGCAGGCCTTGTAGGCCAAGTGTCATGGGACAGAGTGTTATAGGAGATGAACTTAGAGAGACAATAAGTTTGGGGAGAGGTACAGACCGTGCAGGGTCTTATAGGACTTTTTTATTGGTGGGGAGTGTGATGTAAATTTATTAGAAGATTTTAATAAGTGCCATGGTCTGACTTCTACTTTAATAGAATCACTGTTTGCTTTACCAAAACTAGATTATGAAAGTGTAGGGGAAATCAGTCAGGAAGAATGTCAACAATCTAGACAAAAAGTGGTTCCAACTAGGGTGAGGGCAGTAAAGGCAGTGATAAGGGATAAGATTTAGATTACATATTAAAGTTAGAATCAACAATGTTTGATAATGTAACATGTGAAAATAAGACAGAAATCATGGATGATGAGGCTACTTCAAAAAGTTCATGGAAAAATAGAATTAGAAGGTAATATGAATCTTTCCGTGAACTTTTTGAAGTACCCTTGTAAAATCCAAAATTTGGAAATAAGACAAAAAAAATGACAATGTCTTTTTGTATTAGACCATTGCTTCGTAGGCCCTGACTGGGACGATTTAATTCACCAGGACATACACCAATGTTGACTTACTATTTACTACTGTGAAATAACTTCACTACTTCAGAGTTATACGTTCACTTGTGAACTTTCGTCCAGTAGAGATGCAATGATTTTCCATCCAGTGGAGAAGATAACCTCAACAGTTTTATTATCCTCAAGGTTATTAACCACTTTTATCTCTAATCTAGCTTATTTTGTTTGTTTTCCTGGCTGACTATATAACATCTGTTTCTCCTTTGAATCAGCTTTTCCTCTTTTGAGTCCTTAGATTTTTTTTTAAATTAACTTTTCCATTCTGCTGGTTCACTCATAGTTGAACTAACATTTTTTGACCTATGAAATAAATTTTTGACACATGCTCACTTCAAATTTGATTAGAGTCATATTCCTACATTTTTTTAAAATTATATTTTGACAAAGGTTTTGGATGTAAAAAGGTGGAAGAATGAAACTACCATTTATAGTTGGGGAAGACTATGAGAAGACAAAATTGAGGGGGAAGTTTTGGACAGGATAAGTTTCAGGTGTCTATTAGGTATTCAAGTGGCGATGCTGAGTGGGAAGTTGGATGGAAGTGTTTGAATGAGGGAAGTGGACTGGGGTTAAAATAAGAAGTTGGGAGCCATCAGCACCCGAGAAAGTCTCAAAAGTCAAGAGACTGGGTGAATCACCAAGAAAGTCTAGTAGAAAAAAAATTTGTAAAGACTGAGTTCCAAGACATGCCAACATTTAAAGTTTAAGAAAACAGAAGGAACAAGAAAAAGAACCAAAGGCCTATGTTGCCTTGAAGCTAATTAAAGAAGATGTCTCAAGCAGGAGGTAGGAATCCACTCTGTCATATGCAGTGGAGAATTCAGGTAATATGAAGACTGGGAATTGGCCACTGAACTGAGAAACACTCATGCCCTTGGTGTTCTTCATCAAAGTACTTTTGATGGAGTTGTGGGGTTAAAAGAATAATTGGAAAGAGTTCAAAAGAGAGTGAGAATAAAGCAATTGGAGAGAGAGAATATAGACAACTCATTGGAGAAGTTTTGCTGTACAGGAAAGGAAACTGGTCTGGCCAGAAATGAGAGGAGCTTGAGGGATACTTTTGAAGATGAGAGAAACTTCTATTCATTTGTATGATTATGTGAATGAATGATCAAGTTGATAGGAATAAATGCATGGTGCCAGAGAGAGAGGGAAAAATGGTTACAACAGCGTTCTTGAGTCCTCATGCAATAATTAGAGAAACTTGTCTCTTAGCAGGGATTGTTTACCCATAGTAAGAGGAGAAAAGGCAGGGGATGTAGGCATGGATTCAGCCCAGGCTCATGGTTATGCATGTGAACCACGACTAGTCAGCCTGATTGTGTGTTCTTCTCTAGTCAAGTTCTGCTGTGATGGTGCAGACATAGGGTGGACCAAAAGTTTGACTGAATGGCAGTTGGGATTTTGCCAGGTGATCATGATTGAACAAGAGAGTCGCAAAGGACTTGAGGATGTACAAAGAAGTAATTATAACGATGGACCATAGAATTAAGCTGGAAAAGAAGAGCAGAAAAGACATTAGGGGGTAATAATAGCGAAAAAGTGGACCAGTGGGTTGTAAGGTCTGGTGAAATTAAAGAAATGTTGTAGTCAGAAAACTCTAGGACGTAAGCCATAAAGATGGGAGGTTGGATTGGAATGTTAAATTCTTGTAATTCAGATTGTAGGTGAGTAAAATATAAACAAGAATTATGACTCCGAAATTTAATGGCTAAAACAAGGTGGAGACTCAGTGTCAGGAGCATGAAAAAGGACACAGACTCAGTGAGCAAGTGAGCATGTACATGATATTGACTCTCGAAGGAATATTGGTGTGGAGAAGTGAGGAACACAGGAAGTCTGGCTGCAGAGATGGTGTTCTTAAGCAATACCTTATGATGTCATGCAATTGTTCAGCAGTTCGTAAAGTAAGTTGCATTGCTTTTAATTACCTTAATTTAGAGAAATAGGAAGCACTGTAAAATTATTTATTTTGTATACTAGAGTGCATGGTCTCCCAAATAACCCTTTCCAAATGCTCATCTTTTCTACTCCCTAAAATAACATTTCCTAAGTGAACAATACTCACTCTTTTGCCCTTTTCACCAAGAATACAAACAGAAAGCGAAGTAGGCAATGTAGACAGCTAGGGAAGAGTAAAACAAGTGACTGTCGCATGACAAGAGGAATATAGAATGAATCAAGTGGTGGATGCAAAGGGAAGGAAAAACTTTTAAAGAAGGGTAAAAAAGTATTTGTAGGAGAATGAAATAAACTTATAAGTCTTTGTATAGGGATCAGAAAAGCTTGCAAATAATAACAATGAGCAGTCCATGGAAAGAATAACTCAAGAATTTATACTACAAGAGAACAAAACAGGTTGACTGATCAAAGAACACAATCAAGGTACACCAATCTATCCCAGTTGATAAATTACTACAGGCATCTTAGGACTTGGAGAGATTTGGGGAATTTCAAATTATTCACATTAACATATTTGCTCAAAAAAAGAAAGCATATTTGTAACTTATTGTGTAGAGTTTAATTTAACACATTTATTTATTGTTTTATTCATGCTGCCTCCATCATAACTCATGAGTAATGCCTTTTTTGTTTAAAACTCAAGTACTATTTGTATCAGTAATGCCTGAATCCAAATGACTGACCATAGGGAACATAAAATCATTAAACCAGAGTATGTCCAGGCAAGGATGGAGTCTTTAGAGTTGATTTTACTGGTTCCTTCTTTATGTAAGATGGGGTTACAAATTTAATATCTAAATATGTTTTGTTTACACAACCACTGCTCTCTTGATATAAACCAAAGCACTAATTTAAGTGCTTGGCTCACCGTTTTTTTTTTCAAGTAGAGCATTAAAAAGATAGTAATCTCGAATAGATTAGTATCATGTAAATTTTCTCACTATGATGGCATAAGTAGTAGAAAAACCTAATACAAACAAATAAAACAGGAATGTCTTTGATTTATCTTGCATCTGCCTGTGAGGTGTAAAGTGATTTTTTAAAAGACTTGTCCACACCCTCATTATATAAAGGTGATCCTCTGTCACTTTTTCATGATTTTAAATGGAAAGTAGACTGGGAACAAATGTTAATTGCATAATGTCAGTTTTATAATAAAGATAAAAAGACTTGGGATTGGAATTGTGTCATTAAAGAACTCAGTTAAGAAATTATCTCAAATTGTCCTTAGCACAGCAAACGTGGTTGAACACATGCACATTTGTTCTGTTCATTTAGCTGGCAGAAAACACTGTTCCTTAATTCCAGTTTATGCATTCCTAGCAATTTTCATAGCAGTACGTGAAAAACCAACCAGTACATTTCTAGGGGATTATAGCACTTCTCAGATAGTCCTAATCACTTGAAGAGCATTACTAGGTGCAAGGCTTAAGGCTAAAATATGCTAATTATGCTCAAAGGTACTGTCTATCTTTAAGGAGGGCATCTGAACAAGATGGTACATATCTCCACATATGTTCTACCCTATAAGGATTTTAAGGATTTATAGTTATCAAATAACTTGAAATTTTAGAAAGTATTTTTAATTGCTTATAGAGAAGGCTATGGTCAAATTACAGTTTCATGACAATGGTACTAGAAATCTTTAAAGTTCACACTACCCTTTTACAGAAATGTCGTCCCACTGTTTACTCCGATATATAAAATTTTTCATCTTGCATAGTCTAAGGTTCTAATGCCTTAATTCCCTGTATTTCCACATACACCCACATCCCAGTACTCCAGGTTACACCCTATGTAGTGTGTCCACTGTCAACATTTGGCTGGACTTTACCCTATCTGTAAATTCCTTGAATTTTGGTGAGCATGTGAGGATTTTTTTTTTTTTTTCTCATGGAAACAGCAATCTCTGCAAGTCATTTTAATTCCAGGGGCAACTAAGAATCTTGGTCTGTTTCATGGGCCTTAGAATGTATCTAAGGATTGTGTTTGTCTGGCTGAACTATAATGAAACTGAGTATATCCTGACAGAAAATGTTCATTACTAATCTTATTTGTGTTTGTCAAATGTTTTAGATGCTTCAAATTGCTTCGTGTCCATTATTTCTTTTCAATTAACTTTGAGAAACAGTAAAGGGACTACAAATGTCAGTTAGATTCTCCTTATTCAGGTATTTTTTCTTAATAATATCTCAAGAATTTTTTTTTTTACCTGATACCTAAATGGTTAAAACTCTTGCAGTTAAAAGTGAGCGATAAGCCACTATAATTAGTTTAAAAAGCAAGTGGAGTGAGTGGAGGAGTTGGAGGGGGGGTTAGCTGGATCACAGAACCTCAAAGCATTAGCTTCAATCACACTGGGTGCAATAGAAACTAAGTTATATCACCAACACTCAATGTCTCTTGATTTCTGGTCCCTGCTTTCCTCCCTGTAAAGTTTCCTCCCTGTCCTTTCCATTCTTAGCCTACTGTATCCCTCAAGATGTCAGGAGGGCTACCAAGAGCTCCAGGTGTGCCATATTTCATGGGATCTATGTAATCACTGATGGTAAGATGTTACTATCACTGATGGTAAGAAAACCTTTACTGTAACTGTAAGAAATAAAAAAAGTCCTGACCTTTAAATAATAACACCATAGTCTCTTATGACATCGATTGTAAATGCACCCCTATGTTAGAGATGTTAGAATGTGCGTGAAAAGAGGGCATCCTAAAATCAATGCAATATGATAAGTCATTTCTCAACAAGGTAACATCGAGGTAATAATGGAGTCGTATAACCCTTATCAGGTACAGTTGTTCTTAAGTAAGACCCTGTCTATCTCTGAATGATTAAAGTGCCTGTCCAGAAAAATAGAATAAGCTGATCAGTCTCACTCAAGCCCCTTGGGAAGGGGTAGTTTCCCCAAATAAAAAATAAGGTCTTTCCTAGACAAAGAGGATATAAGACAAAAAATATTAATAAATGTCCAGTGTTATAAATCTATATTATAATAATAAAACTATAGAAAATCTGACTTCTGTTTAATAATTATGAATGCCTTCACTGAATATTTGATCTCCGTTGCAAGAAGAATTTTTAGAACACTAGGCATGGGGAAGAAAAAATAACATTTTAGGAACCAAACAGTGCCTGAAAATATTTCACCTCTTTCTTAAAAGATCTTGTCCCTTTTCTCTTTTTCTCCCCATATCTTGCTTCAGATTTTTTTTTTTTTACAATAAAGAAACCACCTACTGTTATCCCTGAAATCTATTGTATCAAGGCTACAAATAGTACTAGTTGATAAAACAGTTATTGGAGTATCCTTTCAGTAACATGAGTATATTTGCTTGGATAATACTCAAGGCGAGCTAAATTTTATTTTATGTTATAGTAAGGATGCAATTTATATAATGATTTTGTATCTATTGAGCACCGTATGTAGTATTTTCATCACCAAAGGGAATGTGCAACAAATGAAAAGCTCATTTGTAGATACCTATAGTATATCCAAGAATAGCTGGTTACTTTCAATCCAAATTATAGCCCAGAACTAAAAGATACCATAAGTAGGCAATGTGAGATTCTCAGTCATTCGTTTGGCTTTTTTTTTTTCCCAATGAAGAGAACTGATACTTCTTTGCTAGGAACTTAGACTCCTTTTAACTCAAAAGATGAAGCAAAAGATGCCCCAGAGTCTGTCCATCCAGGATTAGGAAGAGAAGCAACCAAAGATCCACCAGAGTGCAGAGTTCTACTGTACAGACCTCACCAGGGCAGGAGCGGAACACTGAGGAAACTGAGTGACAGGCAGAGAATCAGAAGAGGCTGCAGAATTTAAGACCTATTTAAAATTCAGTTATCATACATTGAGTTCTACTCTGTGGAGTAGACAGTAAGGTGCATTTATTACCATTCTGAAAGTAGAAATTAATTCAGCAGCTAAAGCAGCCAGAGTAGCAACAGCAGCAAAATAATGAAAGAGAAAGTGTACAGGACAAGATATGTGTGACCTCCAGAGCCCGAGAACAAAAGAACTGTGAGAATAGAAATATTTTCTATAAGAACCTGCAGAGAGAGCAGCAAAGCCCAACAAAAATAGTAAAAAAATGAGCACTCAGCTATTCCTGAATGGGTGGGGTTTAACTCCCTGATAACACACATAAAAAGATGATTAGGAGGGAAGGGAAATAATACAGTTAAGCATGTATTATGTGTCAAGCACTAACCTAAATATGATTTCATTTAAACCCCACAATAACTTTAGGAAGTAGATATTACTGTTTCTGTGCTACAGATGAAAAAACCGAAACAAAAGCAAAGAGGAATTATGAAATTTCTTTAAGGAAAGATAGTGGAAAAATGAGGAAAACAGGATTATTGATTAGGCATTCATTTATAAATTCAACAAATACATTTTCTGAATATGTTTTATGTGCCAAATATTTATACTTAATTAGACAAAGTAATTACACTTAGATAAAATATTTAATAAGTTATTTTAAAAGCAGAGTTGGGGAGATATTGGGTAAGGAGTACAAAGAATAATTATGATTTGTAATAATGAATATGCTAATAATATTGATTTGATCATCACATGTACACAGGTGATGCTAGTCAATGCTGTACCCTCAAAACACATACAATCAATTATGCTTCAATAAAAATATATAAAGAGAAAACTAATTTTTAAATTATTAAAGATATAAAAGAAGAAATTTAAAATGTAAGAAAAGCAATATGAAAAAAGAATAAACTGATTTGGAAAATAACTAAATAGAACTTCTGGAAGTGAAAAATATGGTCATTGAAATAAGAAAATTATACTGGATAGTCTCATAAAATAAGCAACACTTCCTGGGCATTTCCATGTACCAGATACTGTTCTAAACATGCACTTGTGTTGTCCTGAAAACCCAGCTTTGAGGTAGGTATGAAAATCGCCCACATGACATAGATGCTTGAAGATGTGGAGAAACTTGCCCATAGTCACATGGCTGCAAGTAAGATGCCAGGTTTTGAGCCTGGGCATCCTTACTCAAGAGTCTTCAGTCTTTCTTTATTTTAAAACAGCTTACTAAAAATATAAAGAGAGAGAGGTAATTTACATACCATACATTTCACTCATTTAAAATATATAATTCAATAATTTTTAGTAAACTCAAAGAGTTGAGCAAACAATCATTACCACAATCTAACTTGAGAATGTTTTTCTCAGCCACAAAATAAAATCCATGCCCACCCTCCCACTCTCCCCATTTGTAGGCAACCACTAAACTACTTTCTGTAGTTTTGCCTATTCTGGACATTCCATATAAGTGAAATCATACAGTAATACAATATGTAGTCTTTTGAGCCTGGCTGTTCTCACTTTGTATTATGTTTTCAAGATTTATCCGTGTTGTAACATGTATCAATATCTCATTCTTTTTCATTGCCCAATAATATTCCATTGTATGGATATACCACATTTTATTCGTCTATTAATTAGGTGATGGACACTTGGGTTGTTTTCACAATTTGTCATAAACTGAATGATTCTATATGAATAATGCAGCTTTGAATATTCATGTACAAGTTTTTGTGTGGACATATGTTTTCATTCCTCTTGGATATAGACCTAGGAGTAAATCATATGATAACTTTATGTCTGACATCATGAAGAACTGCCAAAACTGCCTTCCAAAGTGGCTATACCAGTTTACATTCATTTTACATGCTAGGGGGTATAAAGTAATATTTCATTGTGGTGTTGATTTGCATTTCTCTAATGACTAATGATGTTGAACATCTTTTCATTTGCAGATTGCCCATTTATATTTCTTCTTTGGAGAAAGATCTAGATCCTTTGCCCATGGATACATTTCATTTTCATTGCCTTCAACCTAGCTTTTTTCAAGAAGTCTGTGGGCAGAGTGGCAGGATAAAACAGGGGAAGGGAGGTAGGTATAATTAGACAGGAAACCATAAAGCCTGTGATGTGAAGGCTTCTGCTCTAAGACTCACCAAACTAAAACTGCAAGATTGATGCAGATGCCATTCCAGAGCAGACAATACAAATGATTTCGTGAAAGGTGTTTAAGACAAGCAAACAAAATTGAAGTTTCAGACTATGCCAGTTCACTCCCATCCCCGTCCACAAACAATTATTCAACAAATAACTGGCCCCATTCAAGCATAAGTAATAGCAAGAAAGAAAACAAATAAAAACATCTTTGGGTAGATAGTGCTCAAAAAAGAGAACAGACTAAGTAAAAGGAAGATACAGAAAATACATCATGGAATAGTTACTCCTCTTGCACATTTCCCCATAAAGGTTAATAATTCTGCTAGGTTCAAATAAATCACAAATAACATTTCCCGTCTCTTGAAATGTTTCAAAAAAGAGAAATGAATATTTAAAGATGTGATTGTATTAGTCCATTTCTGTTGCTTATAACTAAATACTTGGAACTGGGTGATCCGTAAGAAAACAAAATTTATTGCTTACAGTTTTGGAGGCTGGGAAGTCCAAAGTCCAGGGAAAACATCTGGTGAGTGTCTTCTTTTGTTGCAGCTTTACAGCAACTCAGGGTATCACATGGCAGAGCAGAGACTCTCACATGCTCTCCTTTTAAAGTCCTCAGAACCACACCCCTGACCACCATTTTTAATCCATTCACTAGGTAGTCCTACAATCTAATCACCTCTTTTAGACCCCACCTTTTAATTAGCATAATAGGATTTCTGACCCTCTCAACAGTCACAGAAAGGGCCAAGTTTCCAATATATGGACTTCGGGGGACAGAATTCAATCAATCCACAACAGTGATTATTAGACAGGAGGAACTGAAAAGCAAGCTGGAAGAAATCAGCAGAGAAATGTATGAGAAAAAATAGAAATGTTATAGAAATGAAAGTTACAGTAGAATCAAATTTAAAAAAGAATAAACATAGTTGAAAATTGAGAGAAACTGTAGGCAGGCTAGAAGTAATTGCCAACATGCAACAAAATAAATATATAAAATATAGTTTTATTAAAAAGATAACAGGAGTGATGAAATATGTACCTAATTGCATTCCTATAAAAGGGAAAAGAATTTAGAGTACAAAAATTATTTAAACATGTATTAGAAGGAAAGTTTACTTAATAAGCAAAATATGCTTCTGACCCAGGAAATATTGACATAGAAATATGAATACAACAATATATCTTAGTAAAATTACTAAACATAAGGATAAAAGAGGAAAATATAATCCTCCAGAAAAAAAAAATCACAGACTGTATTAGGGTTCTCCAGAGAAACAGAACCAATTGGAGAGATTATGCGAATTGGCTTGCACAATTACGGAGGTGAAAATTCCCACCATCTGCTGTTTGCAAGCTAGAAAACCAGGAAAGCTGGTGGTGTAATTCAGTCCAAGTCCAAACAATGGGGGCAGGGAGGTGCAGAATGCTGGTGTAAATCCTGGAGACGTAAGTCTTGAGAACTAGAAAGATCAAGGTACAAAAACATAAGATAGATGTCCCAGTTCAGGAAGAGAGAGAGAGAATTCACCCTTCCTCTGCCTTTTTGTTCTGTTCAGGCCCTCTACATATTGGATGATGCCCACCCACATTGGTAAGGTGGCTCTTTACTCAGTCTACTGATTCAAATGCCAATCTTGTCTGAAAACACCCTCACAGACACTTCCAGAAATAATGTTTTACCACCTATCTGGCCATCCCTTAGCCCAGTCAAGTTGACACATAAACTAACATCACAAATACCTAGATTGGCTTTAGACTTTTTTATAATAACACCCCATGTCTGAAAATAGTGAAAAGCTGCCTATAAAGTGCTGAGTGAAAGAAAGTGATGTAACAGTCTTATGCCCAACAAAGTGGTCTATTGCACGTAACAGCCAGAGACAACCACAGCACTCATGAGCCCTTCTTGTAAAATTACTGGTCAAGCAACTGATAAATGACTCAAAATAATGACCTCAGGGGAAAACTCATAGTCAAAGAATTAATGATGAACCCTGAATCTATTTAATTGTAAACCTGAACATGGGAATTATGGTTTCAGACAGAATTCAAATGTATAAGTAATAAAATAATCTTTCAAAAATTGATGGTCAGGAGAAAGGTGGTAATTTTCTTATTTTCATAACAGGAGAATCAATAAAGTACAGTCTAGTTGCAACTTAGAGTTTAAATAAAGACAGACAACCTCTAAGTGCATTTTATATAGTTTTTTCTTAACCAGGAAATTTTAAAAGAAATTAATATTTTGTAAGAAGAAATATTTATCTGCATTTTAACGATTCATTCAGTTTTGCCTCAATTTTAATTTATTTTGTTAAATTCAAGAAAAACTGATATATTTTTGCTTATATTGACATTATAGTATAATTTTATTTTTATCTATATAATCTATTCTCCATATTATATATCCATAAAAATGTGTCTGGAATCATACTCATCAAACATTAATGAGGATGATCAAAGGAGTGGGATTTAGAGCCATTTCGTCTTCCTTTGCACTTCCCATATTGTTGTTTTTGTTGTTGTTTTTATAATGAATACACACCTGGGAGGAAGAGAAAGACAGACCCTCATTTTAATGGAAGTGATGACAGAATTCCATCACGTGGTATGATGGGTCTCACTGAATTTGAGTAAATACTATATTTAAATAGATTATATGCATTACTATTTCATTTAGAGATTTATTTTGTTAAATTAGGTATAGTGCCCCAAATCAGCAAATGCCTTTTAAGCATGCATTTATATAATTATATTATTTTTCTCCTTTAATTTATAATTATAATTAATTGCATTAATAGATTTCTTGATATTGAGCTGTGTTTACATCCTTAGATAACTTGGATCGTGGTTTATTATATATATGCATACATATACGTTCAATTCTATTGGCTAATGATTAGAATATTATATTTATATTCTTAAATATATATAGTTATTGTGGTATTGTACTATCTTATGAAGCAAATACCAGCTTCATAAACCTAACTAGAAATTTTCATCTTTTTCTAAGCATTTAAAATGGTTTAAAAACAGCAAAATTATCTATTTTTTAAACATTAGTCTTTTTATGGTACATACATTACCTTCCAAATGTCTTCTATAATTATTGTCTGCTAAAGTTTTCCATTTTTACTTAAATAGTTTTGGTAATTTCCTAGAAAATAACCCAGTTCCTCTTGGCTTGCAAATTTATTGCAAGTGATACTGTCTTATATTTCTCCTAATATCTTCCAAGTCGTTTGTTATATTTCCTTTCCTCCATCCCATTCCAACACATGAAGATGGAATCTTTGGAATTCTTTTACTGCTCTCCACACCCAATTATAAGATCTCTTGAACAATTTTATGCCTAAATTTCTGGGTTTTGCTGATCTATAGTAGGGGTGCAGTTTATTCAGTTTAGATTTTTTAACTCATGAAATTTCACACTGGCAAAAATATCCTTGATCATCCTTTTCCTAGAATTCTGGAAAGTCACCAAGATAGGCCTTTGTATATGACTTTGTAAATTAATTCTTCCTGGGATTCAGTAGAATTTTCCAATCAGCAGACTCAAGTCCATTTTTGACCCGTTCAATTTTTCTTGAATTATTTAAGTTATTATACTCTGTTTCTTAATTTTTCTCCCTGTGGAATTCTTATTATTTCTATGTATGTTATATATACTATGTTTTCTAAGACTCTTATCTTCTGTTTAATAACATTCATCACTTTGTATTTTTGCTCTGTTTTGTTAGAATTTTTACCACTTGATCTTCAGAAAAGAAGTTTGCTTCTCATCATGGATTCTCCACTTTAATAGATCTAGAAATGTTTTTTGGCATGTGATTTTATTGCAACTACTAATATGTTAAAACTGTTTTCTGACGCCTCCGTTTGAGTCTAGCACACACACAAAAAAACCATTTGTTCTCCCTCTCTCAGGTAACTAGATCTTTTGACTAAGTTGTTCTTATTCTTTGTCTTCCTATGGGTTTATGTCCCCACATCACTTGTACAGTTCAGGCAATAATGATATCTTTATCATTGCTTTTTACCAGATTAAAGCACAGTCCAGAGAGTGGCAGGAAGCACAATATCTTGTACCTGATGACTGGTAGTGAAGGCACTGGCAGCTGTCAACCCTTTGATGAAGTACAAGGAGCCTTTTGGCCTCTGGTTTCCTCCCAATGCAAGCAATGGTCCTGTCCAAGTCCCAGAGCCAGGAGCAATTCAGCTGATAGTGCAGTTAACTTGCAGGCTCATCAGGATTCCCAGGTTTGTGTGGGTCCTTCCCAGAGAACACACAGGAAGTGGAAGTTACCTGAGGATAGGTAGGTGTCTCCTTAGTGACCCTGTCAGGATCCAGGAAAGCCAGTCTTCCTCACAGGCCTTGTGCTTCTACACTCCCATCAGTCTCTGAACAAGAAGTAATACCTACACCTGTGTAGGCATATCAGGCACCTAATAAATGTTTGTTAAATGAGTTACTTAATATCACATGAGTTGATCTGAGAGCCAAGGCAATGACCTTGGTCTTCCCGCTCTTGATCAAGTGACCTTTCTGCTATGTGCTGTTTCTTCTTGACACCCTGCAGTTGTCCTCATGCTTAAATGGTTAAATTAACCCCAGTTACCATGCTGTGTGCTTTCTCTGTATGTGTATTCACATAACACCCATTTATGACTGTTCCATTGATTTGCAGAATAACCTCTGGAAACAGGCTTTATCCTTTCTGTGTGTTTCTCTATCAAAGGAAAGGAAAGAGTATAAAATGATATTAATTTATAAAGTCTTTTGATCTTATAAAAGTGTAAAATATGACTACTTTAATATTAGGTTCTCTGATTGTTAAAAATATAATAACACTCTATACTCCTTTAGTGCCTTTCATCTGAGAATGTTAAAGTGTTTCATAAACGTTTACTAATTAATCAAGCCTCTCAGCACTACTGTAAGGTAGGGATGGTACTATTAGCTCTATTTAATGGACTGGAAAATAGGAGGTCACTAGATTATAGACTGAGGGACAGACTCCAGTCAGGGCACTGGCAGAGCAAAAGCAAAGGCAGCCCTGTCTGGGCTTTGTTTTTACGGATGCCCAGCCCATTCAAAGGGCCTCCCTCTACATGACAAATAATTACGTACTATAAAAACCTTATACTGTCCTCAGGCACAAGAAAATACTTCCCTCATTCTCCCCTTCTTCTGAGTACAATCTTTGCCAGAGGGAGAGAAATGGAAGGTCCTCCTCATCTCCCTGCATTTTTGGAACGCAGGTCTCCCAAAGGCAGATGGGAAAATAAAAGAGAAGATGCTTATAGATTTTGAGCAGTTTTTGTAGATGAAGTTGGTATGAAGCTCTCGTTAAGGTAATATGCTATCTTAGTAATATGTTATTTTTTAATAATGAAAATGCTTCCATACATGTATTGGTTCAATAAATATTTATTAGGCATCTACTGTGTGCCAGGCACTGTTCAAGGCAATGGTGATACAGCAGGGGAGAAAACAAAGTCACTGCTCTGAAAAAGCTCACGTTTCAAAGGGAATGAAGGTGGGGAGAGACAATAAGCAAAGAACCACATAGGTGGTAAGGAAAGCTAAGAAGAAAAATGAAACAAGGTAGGGAGACAGCGAGGGATGGGGAGCCATGCTGTTTTATGTAGATGCCAGGGAGTAGGCATGAAGAAAGGCAGGGGCAGTCTACAGACATGTGAGGGGAGATTTTTCCAGCAAAGGGAACAACAAGGGCAAAAGTCTTGAGGAAGGAGTGTATTTGGCATATTTCAAGATTAGCAAGAATAGTGTGGTCGGAGAAAAGCCAGCCAGGTGAAGAGGGAGACAAGATCAACGAAAAGGGCCACAGGATCAGGAGCACTCAGATCGCATAGGACCTTACTGGCCATGGGAAGGATTTCATTTTTTTTTTTTTTGTAGGTAAAAAGTGAATATTTATTTAGAATAAAAAAATTACATCAAATCCCATATTTTTTAAAGCTGACAATACCAGAAAAATATCGTACTTGAGTTAACAGACACATCTCTATAATGTTTGTTGTTATATTTTGATAGCATGTTCTTTGATTGTCACTTCCTATGACAGTGATTTTGTAATGCTATTTTTTTTTTTTTTTGGTTAAATTTTTATTTTGTCAATATACAATGTATATGATTATTATGGCCCATCACCAACACCTCCCTCCCTCCTCCCACTCTCCCCTCCCCCAGGAAGGATTTCATTTTTATTCTGAGTGCTAAGTGTTGCAACTGGACGGCTTTGAGCAGAGGAGTGACATGATCTGACTTCTATTTTTAAAAGGTCATGTAGGAATAAACCACAAGGAAGGAAGTAGGAGGCTGTTGTGATACACTAGACTTGAACTAGGGTGTAGCAATGAGACCCCAGAGGAAACCCTAAGTCAGCAGTTGGACATATGAGTCTGGGGTGCAAGGGGCAGGGTGAGGCTGGGCATATGAATGTGGCTGGAATAAGAGCACCAAGCAAATGAGTGCAGAGGGGAAAAGAAGGCATGCAAGGCTGAGCCTCGGTACCCAACATATGCAGGTGGGAAACTGAGGAAGACCCAACAAGGGAGACTAAGGAGGAGAGACCAGGGAGGTGGGAGATGAGCCAAGAGAGCAATGTTCTAGAGATCAAGTGGGGAAAAAATAGTTGCAAAGCAGAACGAATCATCAATTGCCTGAAATGATGCTGAGTAAAATGAGGCCTGAAAATTGAACATTAGATAATATGACATGGGTCCCACTAGAGATATTTAAAAGAACAATTGCAAGAGAATGATGAGAATAAAAGTCTGATTATAGTGTGATGATTTTCTTTGCAGAAATCTATCCCCACTGTTACTAAATTCTTTTTCTTTTGCAAATTCAACATTCTATTTTATTTAATTTTTGACATATAAAAATTGTACATATTTAATGTACGCAACTTGATGAATCTGGAGGTAAGAATACCTTCATGAAACCACCACCACAATCTATGCTGTAAACCTCTCTGTCACCTCTAAAAGTTTCCTTGCTCTCATTTATTTTTATTATTAGTTATAATGACACTTAACATAAGATGTGCCTCCTTAGCAAATTTTTAAGTATACAATATAGAATTGTTAACTACAGGCACTATTATGTACAGTGGATCTCTAGGACTTACTTATCTTGTATAATAGAGACTTTGTATCTTTTGACTGATATCTTTCCATTTTCCCTTCTCTGCAACTCCTGACAATCAGCATTTCACTAACTGCTTCTGTGAGTTTGACTATTTTAGATTTATTGTTTAAGTGCTATCAGGTAGTATTTGTCCTTCTGTGCATGACTTATTTAACTTAGCATAATGTCCTTCAGGTTCAGCCATGTTGTTGCAAATGGCTGAATTTCCTTCTTTTGTAGGCAGAATAATATTCCATTGTATGTATATATCACATGTTTTTTATCCATTCATCTTTCAATGGATATTTAGGTAGCTTTCATGTCTTGGCTATTATCAATAATACTGCAATCAACATGGGAGTCCAGATTTCTCTTTGAGATCCTGATTTCAATTCCTTTGGATATATACCCAGAAGTGGGATTGTTAGATCATATAGTAGTACTATTTTTAGTTATTCAAAGGGCCTCTATACTGTTTTCCATGGGGACTGTAGCAATTTTCAGTACCACCAACAGTATGCAGGGGTTCCCTTTTCTCCACATCCTGGCCAGCATTTATCTTTTTTTGTTTTAATAAAAGCTATCCTAACAGGTGTAAGCTATATCTAATTGTGTTTTTATTTGCATTTCCCTGGTGATTTGTGATGTTGAGCACTTTTTCATATACTCGTTGGCCATTTGTATGTCTTCTTTTGAGAAATGTCTATTCAGCTCTTTTGCCCATTTTTTGACTGGATTATTTGGGGTCCTTTTCACTGTTGGGTTGTTGAAGTTTCTTGTACATTCTCAATATTAATCTCTAGTTGGATGCATAGATTGCAAATATTTTCTCTCATTCTGTAGGTTGTCTCTTCACTCTGTTGATTGCTTCCTTTGCCATGCTAAAGCTGTTTAGTGTAATCCCACTTTTCTATTTTGCCTTTTGTAGCCTGTGCTTTTGCTGTCATAGCCAAGAAATTATTGCCAAGACAACTGTCCAGAAACTTTTCCTTTATGTTTTCTTCTAGGAGTTTTACAGTTTCAGGCTTACGTGTAAGTCTTTAATCTGTTTTGAGTTGATTTTGTGTATAGAGTGAGATAAGGTTCTAATTTAATTCTTTTGCATGTGGACATCCAGATTTTCCATCATTTAACTCACAAATTAGGTATAGATAGAACTCATATCAACACAATAAAGGTCATATATGGAAAACCCACAGCTATCATCATACTTCACGGTGAAAAACTGAAAAACTTTCCTTTAAGATCTGGAACAAATGAGCAAGGATGCCCACTGTCACCACTTTTATTCAACATAATACTACAAGTCCTAGCCAGAGCTATTAGGTGAGAAAAATATATATATAAATAGGAAAGGAAGAATTTTCCTACAAATAGGACAATTATCTCTGTTTGCAGATGACATGACCTTATATCTAGAAAACCCTAAGGATTCCACCAAAAAAAAAAAAAAAAAAAAGCTGTTAGTTGTTAGAACTAATAAACAAATTCAGCAAAGTTACAGGACACAAAATCAACATACAAAAATTAGTTGTATTTCTGTACATTAACAATGAATTGTCCAAAACGGAAATTAAGAAAGCAATCCATATATAATAGCATCAAAAAGAATAAAATACATGGGAACAAACTTAAGGAGATAAAAACCCTAAGGATTCCAAAAAAAAAAAAAAAAAAAAAGCTGTTAGTTGTTAGAACTAATAAACAAATTCAGCAAAGTTACAGGACACAAAATCAACATACAAAAATTAGTTGTATTTCTGTACATTAACAATGAATTGTCCAAAACGGAAATTAAGAAAGCAATCCATATATAATAGCATCAAAAAGAATAAAATACATGGGAACAAACTTAAGGAGATGAAAAATGTGTACACTGAACACCATAAAACACTGATGGAAGAAATTAAACCAGACACAAGTAAATGGAAAGACATCCCAGGTTCATAGATTGAAAGAATTAATATTGTTAAGATGTCCACACTATGAAAAGAAATATACAGATTCAATGCAATCGCTATCAAAATCCCAGTGGCATTGTTTTTGCAGAAATAGAAAAAAACACTCCTAATATTCACATGGAACTACAAAAGACCCTAAATAGCCAAAGCAATTTTGAACAAAAAGAACAATGCTTGAGGCATTATACTTCCTGATTTTGAGTTATTTTTCAAAGCTATAGTAATCAAAACAGTATGGTACTGGCATAAGAATAGACATACAGACCAATGGAACAGAATAGAGAGCCCAGAAATAAACCTATGCATATATGGTTGACTGATCTTTGACAAGGGTGCCAAAAATACACAATGGGGAAAAGATAGTGTTGTCTATGTTAGTGAGTTCTATAGTACTTGGGTCTCTTTACCTAGAGGAAGTTTTTCCAATACAGTATTTGCATAGATCTGACTTACCTTCAACTCCTTATGATTTATTTTCCTTTTTTTGCATATTGGCTAGTAAAATATTATTTCACATTTCATTCATTATTCATTCAACAAATAATTATTCAATGCCTAAAACAAAACCACTTTCTTACAAAGTTGTGATGAATTTTATAGGTAATATTTGAAAATTACTGGCAGATAATAGTTATCCAAGGAAACCCAGTTGTAGTAGTGTAATACAAAATGTAAAAATGATGCAAACCTTTATTCTTCAGTAGTTATTTTGGTGATATTATTGTCCTGATGCAGTATTTCCTTCTATTGTAGATATAAAGTGCTAGAATCGTAATTCAATACCATAAAGTGGATGCAGAATACCTTTAGGCTGAACAAAATTTGGATAGCAAAACAACCAGATAGGCCACAAAACCAACTCTCTATATATACAGCTCAACATAGACTTGCATGTTATAAAACATACGGATGTTGGATGACAGGAAAACCACTTTCCAAGCTCTTCTCCAGGCATATAAATACTATGGAAAATAATTATGGGAGAATTTAAGGAACTCCTACTTAGCAGCAGTAGAGCACCATGAGTTTTTAAGCCACACTGCTGATTGGAATCCTGGTTTTATTACTTACTGGCTATGAGACCTGGGACAAGTTATTTAAACTCTCTGTGTTCTAATTGTTTTCATTTGTAAAGCAAGTATAGCATGTATGCCTAATTTATAGGGTTAATGAGTGGTGTTTTTTAATGAGCAGTTTAAAATGAGTTAATTTATGTAATAACCTAGGAACAGCACCTGGTACATAGTAAGTGCTCAATAAATATTATTACTGAGAAAATGGTCTGGATAAAACAAGGGCAGAGATAAACTGACCCATTTTCCATGTGGAAATGCAGAACTAGACACCCAGACTAACCCTTCTGCTGAATAAAATATCTTCTAAATCTTTCAAAATGTACTGAGGTAGCTGATAAGAATCAAGGAATATCTAGAGGCCAAAAAACAAAGCAAAGCACAGCTTATTTCCACCCCATCTTAGCTCAGGTGCCCTCAAAGCAGAACCTGGGGCAGGAGCTCAGAGGCATGGATATGGTCTCAGTTAAAGTCTGGTCTTGGACAGATTCACGAAGCAGAGAGGGAAAGGGAGTTTGAGCATAAATTTCACTGCAGTGTTGTTCTGCCTTGAAGCAAGAGGATCAGATTTTTGAACCCTATTTGAGCACCTATTGGCCAGTGGAGGTGACTTCCTGAGTGAGTTAGCTCCCACAAGTGCTGGTAACTGGGGCAATTCTTCAGAAAAAAACAGGCAGCTGTGAACTTTTAACAGTCAAACTCACAACAGCTGGGGGATGGAAGCACCAACCCAGTAAAGGGGTCTGAAGAGTTGACTCTTTGAGTCACCCCAGAGACAATTACAGCTCAGACCTTGCACTGCTCAGATGCACCTACTTTTCACATTAAGTTCATTCAACAACTAGTTATAGCATCTCCAGGGGACTATGATTGCAATTCCTGGGAAAACTTACAAGGAAAATATGATAGGTATGAATGGAATCTCCACTGTTACAATTGATCTTGAAGATATAACTGATACTTGTCTTCTATGTTTCCATCACCTAGTATAGCACTTTGGAACTTTGGCTTGCCTAGTGGAATGACCCAGATTCTCATCCCTGAGGAGGCTGAATCTCTGGTTATCGTAGCCTCATCAGGCCGTGATTGCTTTACATGCCAATATACAGCTAAACTAGGGCCCAAGTTACCCTAAAATGCCCCAGTGGATCCCCTTTGTACTAGACATTCTACTCAGACCTCCCACATAGCAGCAGTCATACTTCCTCGTAAAGATCAGGATCAATTATACTTGCCAGTATGTATCCTCTCTGTACCTGCTCTTCTACAGGCACAAAGAACCCAAAGTGACTAGATGGAAGCTGCAGCTTTAAATTTAGGCAGACCCCTACTCTATCCCTTGGCAGTGGTACCTCACTCCCACCCCTAACTGAGACATCGAGACCCACAGAGCCTAAACTGTGGGGACAGGAAACATAGCTTCCGTGTGTAAAGGGAGCCACTCCTATTATCCACCTGTGATTTATGAACTTACATATTCTACCTATTGGGGACACATCAATAAACAGTGGATGCTGTTTTAAGACGTGTACTATATCCTAAATGATAGCCCTATAGGGGACATCTTGGTGCCCTAGAAAGATCTTGGCTGATAACAAATCACATCTGCCCCTTCATTAGAGAATAGCCTTCAGCTAACAGGAACCACCTGGCCCAGGAGGCTGTGCATTCCCCCATGCCAGGGAGAGGAGGGTAGACTTTAGCCCATGATTGGCTGACACAGTGTACAAAAGGTCAGAAACGTTACTCAGTATAGAACTATGTGAGACAATTTGTGCTGCAGATCTTCCCAGTGGGATCAGATTGAAACTGGTCTCCAACTGAAACCACAGCCTCACTTAGCTTTTCTCCTTTGCCCTGTTCTGCTTCAGTCACTCCCCTTTACCTGAAAACTCTCCCCTAACAAATCACTTGAACTGGAGTCTGTTTTAGGTTTTACCTCTAGAGAACTGGACTAAAGATAGCACCTCATCGCTGCAAAGAATCATTTCTATGTTTACACAGGTTTGTCCTTAAGACACCAAACTACCACCTGAAGATCGCTGAAAGCACCATTCCATGAAGAGTGAAGGAAATAGGAAATATGTGGGTAAATATGAAAGATTGTTATCTTAAAAAAATTTTTTTTAAAGTCAGTTAAATATTTAAAGTAAAAATTAATATTAATGGTTATGGGGTTTTTAATGCATATAGAAGAAAATACTCATCAGTACCACAAAGGACAACAGAAAGTTCATTGGAATTACATTGTAAGGAATTACATTGTAATTACAACACCATATGTGTTGTAATGTTAATTCAAACAGGCTTTGATAAGTTAAATATGTATGTTGTAATCTTTAAGGCAAGCACTAAAGAATACTACCAAGGGGTATAGCTAAAAAAAAAAAAAAAAAAAAAAAAACTATCAGAATGGGATCCTAGAAAGTAATTATCTAAATAATTGTCAAAGTAGATAAAAGTCCTAGACTCAATTAGATGCTATTTAAAAGAGATGCACATTAAATATAAAGGCACAAACAAGTTGAAAATAAAAGGAAAATGCCATATAATCACTAAGAAATTTAGTGTGACTAGATTATTTCAATACAAGCAATATTACTAGAGAAAGAGGGTTATTTTATGACAAAAGGATTGACTAATCAGGAAGACATAATTCTACAGGTGTACTCATCTAATTACAGGCCTTAAAAATATGTGAAGGCTGGCCAATTAGCTCAGAGCACAGCCTTATAACACTAAGGTCACGGGTTGGGATCCCTGTACCAGACAGCTGCCTACACACACACACACACACACACACACACACATGTACATAAAATACATACATGAGGCAAAAATGAACAGAACTTATGTAAGAAATAGACAAATCCACAATCATAAATGAAGATTTTAACATCCTTCTCAAAATAATCGATAGAGTAACTAGCCAAAACAAATACTCCCTCATTTCAAGGCATATTGTAAATCTACATTTGTCAAGAAAATGTGGTAGCAGAGTAAAGACAGAAAAATGAATAAATGGAAAAAGAGAGTCCAAAAATAACACACACCTGCATGTGTGTATATTTTTTATTTTTATACTTTATTTATTTTGTATAAGGCAGCAAGATAATTCAATGACAGGAAGATTTTTTTTTTTTAGTAGATTGTGCTGAAACAACTAAACATACATGGAAAAATAAAACAAAATTCAACTTCTACCACAGGAAGATACTTTTAAAAGTTCATGGTATGATTCATATCATGTCTTAATTCTATTTTTCCATGAATTTTTTGAAGTATCCTTGTACATAAAAATTAATTCAAGATGCATCATATACCTAAATATAAAGCTAACACTGTAAAATTTCTGTAAGAAAACACATGAGATTTTCTTTATAATATTTGAATAGGTAAGGATTTCTTAGGACATAAAAAGCTCTAACCATAAAACAAAAAATAATAAATTATACTCCATCAAAATTAAACTCGTGCTCCTAAAAAGGCAACATAAGACACTAAAAAGGCTGAATTAATAATTCATTTTATATCATTTATATTCATATAATAGCACTTGTAAAGCTACACGACTACACCAGTTGTTGAGTAAGGCAAATCATAACTAAAGCCAAAGTGTTTATTTTAGTTAAACTAAGTTTCTATTTGTATTATCAGGGCTAGGGCTCAGACCTTGCAAACCCATTGTACGGACTGGGTCACCAGACATCCTCACATGCAGATCCACGCTAAGTAATTGAGAAAGATCCCGGGAGACATTGGCAGATGACACGAGCTCAGTCCTCAGCAATGGCAGCAGCAGCTCACAGGTCCAGCAGCTTATAGGTCTGGTGGTGGCGGTGGCCTCTTGGAGGGTCCTATGGGCCCCAGAAGCAATAGGGGCCTCCCCATGGCTCTCCTGGGGGAATCCCAGGGGTGGGGGCTACTGTGGATCCCCACTTACCCTTTATACTTAAGTCCATAACCCAGGACACCTGAATGCACTTGCTCAATTAGACGATAAGGAAGGAACACCTGGGCACATGTGCATATTTACATCAAATACTCGGTAAGAATCTGAACATCTGAGGGGTCCTGACCGTTTTCCTATAGTTTTCCAACAGTACTTTAGATTACTTATATTTATATTTATAATAATACTTTATATTATTTATATTCAAATTACATAAAACACTCTTCCAACTCAATAATAAAAATACAAGCCAACAAAAAATGTGCAATAGACTTGAACAAACACTAGAAAAAATAAGATATAGGAATTTCTAAAAGATACATGAGAAGATACTCAACATCATTAGCTTTTATAAAAATGCAAATAAAACCATAATAAGATATCGCCTCACTCTACTGTAAGACTAAAATTTAAAATAATACTAGCAGATGCTGAGGATGTGGTCTGAGTAAAGGGTCTCTCGTATACATCATTGGTGGGAATGTAAAATGGTACAGCTACTTTGGAAAACAGTCTGGGGTTTCTTATAAATTTAAACATACATATAACATGTGTCCCAGCAATTTCATTTCTAGGCATTTACCCAAAATAAATGAAAATGTATATTCACAAAAAGACATGTACAAGAATGTTGGAGCAGTTTTAGTCCTAGTAGCGAAAAACTGAATAATCTATATCAAACAGTCTCTATGTTCAACATGTGATTGGACAAAATGTGGTATATTAAGAAAATGGAATACTTAGTGATGGAAAAGAACTACTGATGTACACAAGAACAGAGATGAATTTCAAAACCATTATGGTGAGTAAAAAATGCAAGACACAAAAGAGTACATTCTATGCGATTTCTTTTGTATGAAGTTCTAAAATAGGCAAAAACAAAGCAATGGCTTTAGAAATCAGATTGATTCCCAGGATGTGGGTTGGGGACGAAAGACTGGAAGGTGCAGTAGGGAGCTTTCTGGGATAATGGAAATAATCTATGCATTAATTGGAACACTGATTATACAAGTGCATATATTCTTTAAAGACCTGTTCATTTTATTGTATGCAAAATGTACCTCAATATAGCTGATTAAAAACATTTTCAAATTAAGAATGATACTTTGTCCACCTGTTTTCTCTAACAATAGCAACAACAATAGTAATAAAACCAACGTTCATGGAGCACCTATTCTGTGCCAGGCACTGTGATAAATGGTTCATCCATGTTAACTCATTTAACCCTCTTAAGAATTCTATGACAGTTCATATCATAGGCATGATACCAACTATTTCCACATCATACAGAAAGAAGCTGAAACACAGAACATGGCATTAGTATGCTCAGTGGCTCACAGGCAGAAACTGGTGAAGCCAGTCTACTAATCCAGGCATTCTAGATCCAGAATCTGTTTTCCTAATTACCTCACTGTGCTGCCTCAAATTTCTTCACTGCAGGTATAATTGATTGATTGAAAGATAGAGAGTTAATTTTTCTTAGCAATATTCGATTCCACAGAGATGAAAATTCCTGAATACTTTGACACTAGAACCAGCTAAACATGTGTAAATCCAAAGTAACTTCTCTAGGGGTCTGTTTGTGTAACGTGGAACTACAATAGGTTTACTTTCATCGTTTCTCCAGGTGTTGTAGACGGGCTGCCAATTCTTCAGAGCTGCAACATTACCAGCAACTGGTCGATCATGTTTGAGCTACATCACTGTGTGGTCCACCAGAATACTTTGGATGTTTTCTATTCTCTTTCCATTCCTGGATATCACTGAAGGATCTCCAGGTGTGCCTGGTCTCCAGGTGTTGCCAAAAAGGGCCCACTATCATCTTTCCCTGCAACAGTCCATGAACTGAACTGAACTGAAACAGGAAAGGCCTGTATTAAGTGTCTGAATGGAGGGCATATTAACATTTACAATAGAATAATAGGCATTTTGCCATCTCTGCATGTAGTATATGCTGACTTGACAGCCAACAAGTTGGAACATATAATAGAATCTTATTAAACTAATCCACACTACAATCTATAGGTTTATCTTTACGAAGACACTTTGTAAAATTGGATTTCGTGACATATAATTAGGATTTATGAAATCTCTGTAGTGTTTTGTAATCAACCGGTGGATTACTTTGCTTTTCCATTGTACGTTTGTGCATAGTCTTCATAGTACCCATTGGAAAGCTAGGTAATGCTACTTCCTTTTTAAATCTATTTCTTTTATTTTTTGAATAATTTACTGTTTTATGACTTTTAGGAGTCAAAGAGAATTCATCAATCGGACTTAGAAAATAGCTTGCAAAAAAGGTTGTTTAATACCTTTATGCTTACACTTTTCCAGAATTAGTTTAGGCCAGCGTTTCTCTAAATGACCTCCTGCATCAGGGTCAACTGAGTGCTCACTTAACAGCAGGTTCCTGGGCCCCACTCCTAAGCCAACTATGTTAGCTGCAGACCCAGGAATCAACAGTTTAGCAAACACTCCAGGTGGTTTTTATTTATCCTTAAATTTGGCAATATCTGCTTTAGGCTTGACAGAGAGGAAAAAATGGCCATCAAACATTTTATTTGTAAAAAGCAACTCCTAACATGAAAGGAGAATTAAGCTGCAGCCAGAAAAAGAAACTTTTCACATCAGCACGGCAGCTTCTCCCTGCAACGGGCTGCTTGCCGGCTTAAAAAACAGGATCTTTAAAACCGATAGCACACTATGCCATTATCTTCGACTTCACAAAGGGGTTTTTAGATCTGCTACATGAAAGATGTTGCAATAAACCACACAAATGCTACATTGAACTAAAGCAAATGCAAGGGGAGAATTTAATACCTGCCGATATAAAACCTCAATTTGTTTTTAAGGCTCCTTTTCATCTTGAGAAGAAAAAGGGATTTAATTAGTCCTTTCAGGGAAGTTATCCCATGTCAGATGTGCTGCTTTGCTTTAGTTCAAAGGGAGCAAAGGTAGTTTCTTCTAAACCAAGTTGGGAAGGGGCATGAACTGAAATAAATGAGCAGCTACCTTTATTTCCATGGATCAAATGATGTGTAATATAAGAGGCATTTCTATGTGGAGAAACAGGAAGAACCTGGATCCTATAGAAGTCTAAATGGAGCCAAAGCCTATATGTAGGTTCTTGTTTGTTTTTGACTTTTTTATTAAAATTAAAATGAATGAATAAATGAACTAACAAGTACTTTTAAATGATCTGATTGAGCACGTTTCACATACTTCCTGTTCCTTGCATAATTTTTCACCTGTGACAGAGAGATTGCCTCAGCATTACAAATGGGCTTCTCCTACTTCCTGAACCCTGGCTGGCCTCAGTAAACCTGACAGGCCAAAGAGCAAGGAAGGATCTTTGGAAAACAGATGGCTGCAAGCAAGACTTTGTCTTTTCAGAGCAATTCAACCTCTAGCTTTGGTAGAAGGCTGGATCTCAATGTGCTACTTTAGCATCCAGGCTGTTGTCATCATCGAGAGCACACTTGACACCATCTTCGTGCCTCACCCTTTGTTCCTCTGAATTCAGCTAAAGAAGATTCCTCAGATCAGCTCTGCAAAGCTATGACACAAGACCGGAAAGTAGGTGAACATTTCCTTTTGTTAAAAAGGAAAGTGCATTCATTGCAAACCTATTTAATAAAATGTCCAGACTTGGTACAAACTACAAGTGCAACAACAGAAGAAGAGACCTTGAAGTTTGTATTCAGAATGGGAGGTCCATATGATACCGTACTGAATGTTATTGATACATTCTAAATAAAGTGACCACCTCATTTACCGGCTGAGCACTTAATTAGAAATTTGGGATTTAGGCTTGGGTGGGTAAAAGCAGTGTTGTAGAAAATGGCTTTCTGAAGGAATGCTGATAAGGATTAGAAGAACAATTCTGGATTCCTCACTTAATTGGCAAAGAGTTTCAAATCTGCTTTGATTGATATTATTTATTCCTTCTTCTGTAATACCAAGCACCATCTCAGTTCTCTATCACCCTGAATTTTCTTATTTATTATATCAACAACACAGCAATCACCTGCATTTTCTACTATCTTAAAATAATTGGCCATCAAATTCCCCTTAAAATTGACATAGAGGTTTTATATAGACAGGTATTTGTCCAATCTGATCGTGCTAGTTATGAGGGAAAATAGAAACAAAGCATTTGGTGCTAAGATGTTGAAGAAAGCTTGGAACTCTAGCACTGCTCAAGGAAAGCTATTTGATGTCATAAGACTTGGAGATTTAGATAAAAAGATGAGTGCTCCTAGGCCTGACTGAAGGTGAAGGTCACGTTGGTGACTTGCTCCTCCCATCTGACTGTTAATGCCTATTACAGTGATGTGCATGAAGAATTACTGAGACATACTAGAGTCTATGGAACGTTGCAATTAGAAAAAGGAAGTATTTTTATAAAATGTGTATTTTATAAAGCTCCATTGTATGTCTTTCCTTGAGCTGATTTTGGAGACATCCAAAGCCATGATCCCATAATTCGAGGAGGTATGATGGTATTTACAAAATCTCTTATAATTCTGATACACAACAATCTCTATCCTCTGTTCTCACAGGACTTAAAGGGACTACAGACAGTAAAAGAAATGGGGTGGAGAGGAGCCTAACACAGTTAAAATAACTAAGACCACATTAACATCAATAAAGGAGGAATATAGAGTAAATGACCAGGTGTAAAATAAATTTAAGAGTACTCTCCAAGTCTATGAAGTGAAATATTGTTTCTGATCTGTCATTTGATGAGTATTCAATTAGCACCTAATAAAATCAGTGGTGTGCTGAATGCTGTGGAGACAGTTATATAAGGTGCATAAAATATGATCCTGTCTTCAAGGTGTTTATATACAAGAAAAGTATTGTGATAACATTATTTTTTCTAGCATTGCATGGATAACACCTTCCTTCTAAATTTAAATGAATTGTTTGCACAGGCTGTCTGCGAGAATTCAGTCCCATGAACAAAGTCACAGAGTTCATCTGATTCCCTGTGGTTTGTCTGTTCTGAATTCACTTCACAAATAATCAAAAACTTACACAGTAGTAAGAATGCTAAAGGAAACAGACCAAATGAATTTTGGCTTCTCTACTTTTGACTTTTTTTTTTTTTTTTTGAAATTTTAGTTAAAGACTGTCTCTATAAAGCATATCACAAGCTATAGATTTGAGATTCAATTTATTTCAGCAAAACTGGAAAAATTATGCTAAATACTTTTTGGCCTCAGTTAACATTATGTCCTAATAAAATCTGCCAGAGAATTTCATAAACCTTTGCTATGTACATACAAATTCAATAAAATCTTTCTGTTGATCAAGATTTTTGTTTTACTGTATAGATATGCAAATTATTTCTCATAGATCACATAATTGACAAAATTTGTGCCATCTTTTGAAAATGATAGACAAGATTTACTTTTATTGTCCCTTAGAATTTATGAACACACAAAAGAATTATTGTAATTACCCAAAAGTCTGACAATTAGAATATTCTTTCCCTTCCAGTATTACCAACAAGTGCTGTGAAAAGATGGTTACCCACTGTACATTCAAAAGGTTAGAAATTTTCCTGCCACTACACAAAGCTTCCCTCAATGACCTATGAACTGATCCTTGATTAACTTATCTAAATTTTTGTTAAATGTATTAGTATTTTCAATCTATATAAATTCCTAAGAGAATAGCCTCTTTCATGTTCATCATATGAAATAATACATACTTTTGTTTGTCCTAAAAATACAGACATACTTCCTACTTCTTTTTTTCAGGTTTGGTTGAAAAGGTCCATGTTGATCTTATTTGTGATTATATAAGTATTATTCCATGGGATAATTCAGTTTTTCTCTCCATAAGTGTTGAAGTCACTTAGTATCCTGTTCTTAATGTTCTTCCCATTCGCTCAGGTCAACAAATGCAATAAAAAAAAATGCTCTTCTCAGGTATTCTGAGAAAGACATGATTCCTGCCCTATAGGAGTTTCCATTTACTTTCTCCTGGGATAATCGTTACTTACCATCACAAACTTCTGGAGACTCCCATACATGTATATGTGAATCCCCTGGTCTCTCTCCTCACCTGCAGATCCACGTACTCAATTTCATGCTAAACATCTCCACCTTTTTGTCTCATGGGCACTTTGTCCTCAACATGTTCAAAACTCTTCAAAACTTCCTGATAAAACTCTTCCTGTATCAGTAAATAGAAGTGGGAATCCCCTTCTACAAAGAGTTCAGGCTATGAGTCTAAATGTCATTTTGAGATACGGTTGCACTCACTTCATCTAGTCGTGAAGTGTTCTTCATTCTATATTCTAATGTACATATATGTTATTATTACATTTCAGCTGACATTCATTCAGTTTATGCTGCCAATCTCTCTCTCTCTCTTTCCCACTATTTCTGTGAAGTTGGGTGGAATCCCCTCCCTCTGGGTTCCTAGATAACTTGTGCATGCTGCTATCATGAAATTGATCATATTACTCTTTAATCACCTTCTCTCTCACTCTGTTTTTTCAAGTTCTATAAGAACACAGACTTTGTCTCATTTGTCTTGTATCTCTAAGCTTAGCACACAATTTGTCACAAGATAGGTATACCATAAATATTCATTGAATAATTAAATAATTGCCCCTGAGAAGATCAAAATGTAGTTGAACTGACAGATATGTATTTCATTAACTATAATGCAAAGCAAAGTATGACAAAACAGCCATTACCTATTAAGACAAAAGAGAGATATTTGTTCTATTCTTTTATTGAAGATCAAGTTAGTTTTGCAAATGAGTTATAAACACTAAATAAAATATTTGTTGGAAGAATTTAATATAGGTAATTGCATAGCATTTTAAATTATGTTTTTTCCTGATATTTCTTCTTTCCTTTAGAAAATAAACTACACATTTGAACTTCTAAATATTGACTGCATTTTGCAACAGAAACTTGCATAATTACAATAAATTTAAAGTGAAAAGTTGTCTTTTTCTCTCTGATTTTGGGTTGGTATATCTAGGGAAACAAGTAAACATCTGAACAGGTAAATATCTAAACTTAACCCTAAGTAAAACAAAATTGTGTTTTTTGAATAAAAAAAGAAAAGAAGAACAAAAGAGAAAAGAAAGGAAAAAGTTTTCATTCAGAATCATGAAAAGATAGCCTCACTGTATAGGAAATGAAGCTTCAACAAATATTTGTCAGAAATTAGTCCTTAAGTTCTTCAAAAGGGTACTTAATTTTTTCTCATCATAATGATGGTATTATCAAAATAAATATAAGTGGTTAGTGCCAGTATTTTTTAGTTTTTTACTATGTCCCAAAGATTGCTATATTTATTAAGTACAATTAAATCTTCAGAAACTAGGGGATTTTTAAAATCTTGAAACCTTTGCTTATATTTCTGTTTCTATCATAGCAAGTTTCCTATGATTACACAATCGTCTCTGATTAATTTTAAACCAGTGATGAGTAAGAAGGCCAGGTTCTGTGCTAGTCAACAAATATGAGTTTAATCTGGAATTGGTTAGCATGAAACACTGGCTCCATTTCTAGAGAAAATAAAAACTTCCTCCTTTTGAAACAAACCAGAAATAAATTTCTTCTCCAAATGATTTATTACTTCAACCAACTGGACTCAAGTCTTCTTTCTTAGGAAGAGTAAGTGCTGTGCAGGTACAGGATGCCTCATGTGACTACCATGCCTCCAGTTTCATTTGTTCTTCTGAAGAATTCTTTATAATGGTTACTATTGAACGTGGCCAAGAATCAATTATTTTTTAGAGAAAAAAAAGTTTTATTTCTATTTATCATGAAAATTTCAGCAACATAAACCAATATTGATTAAGTACAAAACAAATGAAATATAAAAATGATACATTATTATAAGGAGATGATAATATATATATATATATATGTTCCTGAGGGGACTTAATTTTTATAATGAATTTGCAATTTGGGGGGGACTTTCTGCTGAGTGATAGTCAAGAGCATTGGCTTTAAATCCTGGTTCTGATAATTACTGGCTATGTGAACTAAGTAAAGTAACTTACTATCTTTAAGCCTCAGTTTCTTCATCTATAAAATGGGGATGACAATACAATTATTTCATAGGGAGAGATGTTAGGGAGATTAAGTTAATATGTGAAAATATTTAGATTGGTTACCGGCACATAACTACATAGCAAGCATCCAACAAAATGGCAGTACTCTTTATCATCATATTAATCTTTCCAATTGTTTTCTATAGATTTGAACGATGTTTTTGCCTTACATATCATGTAAGTTCCAGTCATGAACACTTTTGTTTTAGGTTGGTTCCCTTAAAAGTAGATTCTGGGACAGAATTTCATGGTAAATTATTCATTGGGGAGATGATTTTAGGAAGCATTAGTAGGAGAGTGGGAAACAGACAAAGGGGGAAGAAAGACAATGAAAGGTACATTTTCCAGCTAATCATACTGTGTGCAACTGAGGCTCTATCCTGCAGAACCCTGGGGACAACGTTGAACATTCCTCAGAGTGAGGACACTGAGGTATTTATCCTCCAAATCCCCTCTGGTATTGGCTGAAGTGTGCTCTGGGGGCATAAACTTCCCAGCACTTCCAGCTTTCCCACACCCCCACCACCACTCCCATCCCCAGCCCAACTCACCCATCAGACGTGCAGATCCAAAGAAGCCTGCAGGTAGAAAGCAACTGATGCTCTCTTAGGACACCGCTGGCATATGCTGAGATGGAGTGTATTGGAATGGTGAGTACTGAAGAGATACAGGCAGGGTTGAAAATTTTTGAGAGTTTCTACTATGAATTATCAATTAGAGGATTTTGTTTCTAATAGGCATAACAGTGAAACTAATTAGAAATGTGAGGGGAGACATGGTGAGGTGGAATCTTGAAAATGTCAACCAAAGCACATGTGAGCTTAAATAATTTGCAAACCCTGAGATATTCCTCAAATTCACCTTAGTATATACGAGATATCATTTTGCTAATCCAGAGTATGAATGGTACACTTTAAAAGAGTATTCAAATGACTGAAAGGAAGAAGTATCTCTTTTCTTCAGAAATAATATCCTCGGGATAGGTCTGTGCTTAAAACCTCACTCAAGGAAGTAGTGCTATTGAAAATAATTTAACATAGAATCTTCTAATTGAGGATGTGTGACTTACATTTCCCGCTCTTGTTTAATCATTGTTAAGTATACAGGAAGCACTAGGGTGAGCTGATTGAAAGGCTTATTAAATAAGCAGGCTGAAAATCCTAACCAGCCACTTTTCACATCTTAAATCTTAAGAAAGAAGTGTCACTCTTGTGGTCTGTTCATTCACATGCAAAATATAAGTTTTCCTATGATAATTATCACCTTCTTTTATTTATAGAAAACCTGCAACTTTGCGAATAACAAACTGCATCTACTTTGCCAGTTTTCTATAAATATAATAATAATTATTGTTAAAGTCAGTGGTTAAATTTTGACAATAGCTGATGATAATAAATAGGGGTGCCATTCACATAATACAAATGCAGAGGAAAAAACTATACAATCAAAAAGCTATAATCATGATCTCTTGGCTGAATTCAACCCATAATTTCCAATGTCAGAATTCTATATCAATATAGTTCATGATAATGCTTATTTTGTTAAATTGCATACATTTAGAAAAAGAAGAACAGTATGTCTGAATGAATAAGCAAAGGTCTGCAATGATTGAGTTCAAATCATTTCCTCTATTTAAGGGAGTAATACTCAGTCTGGATAATGAAACAGTGCTTTTGGAATGTAGATGGCCTTCTCTTTAAAAATATTTGAGGAAATTTGATGGCTTCAGAAATTTATCTTATTTTACATCTTTGCACCTGGAATCTTGGATTTTATTGGTGGCCTTACCATTGGTTTTATGACAGTAGCTTAGACACATTTGTTCCCTTTCTCTTTTACCTTATCCATTGTATTTTACAAAATTTTTTTGGAAAAGGCAAAATATGACCAAATCACTCATCAGTCTCATCTCTAATAAATAAAACTAAGTAAATTTTCACATTAAAGTACAATTGAATACATATAAGTTATTTTATTTAAAGATCAAATTCTTTTTCAGGCTTCCCAGTCTCTGATTTTTAAAACTGATTGTATCAAACAGACAATGACCTGGTATTACTGTTTCCTTTGTGGGACCTTTCATTCGGGTATTATTCACCCAATCTCTTAGGTTACTGCTTCTAGTTATAAGTCATTCATTCACCAAATATGTTTTAGCATATCCTATTTATTAGGTACTGTTCTAGCTGCTGGGAATGCAGAAGTGAATATGATTTATACAGTAAAAAGGAGTAAAATAGAGTTTGTCATGGATCTTACACATCTATTCAATCCTTCAAGATTCCAAGTAAGATCCAAATTATGGGTACATCTCCTATAATTAAAATAGAATAATTTCACCAGGAGAGGTGAATTCTTTGATTTGCAAATGATAAAGAATAAACTTAAGTGTTGCTTTGCCTCCCACGGATTTGTCACCCCACTTCCCCTGGTTGATGGGGCCACAAAGGATTACTCAAAGCCCATCTCTTCTGAACAGTGAGAGACCCTGAAGTGGTTAATCTCCCCCAGAACCCTCAAGCGAGAGGCATCCCTTCCTTGGGAAACTAACCCCAAATTGGGATTCTCTTCCTGCATTTATTTTCCAAACCAGGAAGTTACAGCAAGAGAACATAGGTGGGGTTATAGTTTAACAATACAGGCTGGTAACTTTCAGTGAAACAAGCCAGATGACATTCCATTAGACAATTAAGTAATCCACCAACAAAAGCTTGATCTTAGCAAACATTCCTTCTCCCTCCAGCAATTTTCTAGTATCTTTATATACTAATCAGTAACTAGTCTGTCCTTGAGTCAGCAACCTCGCTGTGCCACAAATTTTTATCTTACACCAGAGACTTTATAGCCTGAGGAAAATTTCCAGTCCTCTGCAAGGTCAATATTTGAAACTGCAAGGCTTCGGAAAACCAGGCCCTGTGAAGTACACTTGCTTTAAGAATCCTCTACATTTAAGCACTTTGGAAAGGTAATTTCTAAAGTAAAAGGACCACACAGTTTCTTGAGTATGCTGCTAATATTCATGACTCAAGAATGAAGGGTTTTGTTCAACCACAAATTCTTAAGTTAACTCAAGAATAAGTATGCAACTAGGAATCATCCACTCATTCTTTTGTAACATCAATATTTCTTTCTCTCTTCTCTTAGCCCTTCAGCATATAAACATACTCAATTTGTTTCCAATATTAAAAAAACAAAAAACAAAACTCCGTGGCTTGTCTCCTCATTCCATACTTTCCCACTTTCTAAGTGTATCTTGGGAAAGGAACCTTCCACACACTTATTTTCATAACTCACTTCCCATGTTCTCTTCAATCTACCTCAACTCTCCCTAGTCCATGTCTCCTGATATAATAGCAAAGGTAATTTATTTTTGTCTCCCATGGGTAATTTTAAAATTCATCCATTCAGGGTAATTTCCCCTTGCCCTTTGAGAAGAAAACCTTGGCCAATTGCATGGTTTTTCTGCTTACTATTAAGTAATAGATGGTTGTGCTGTCAGTTTAAGTCTCAAACTCAGTGTCTATTCAATTGCTTGTCTAAGATATTGATCAAAACTTCAAATTTGCTTTTACAATGAAATATTCTCTCCCCTCACTAAGGCCTGCTCCAGGCCCTCTTCTTCACTACTTTGCACCTGAATTTCCAATGGAATGAGGGAAGGCAGGTATTGATAGAAAAGAGAGGAGAAAAGGCAAGAAAAGTGTTCATGGAACTTGAGCCATCTTAAGTTATTTTGTACTCGAAGAGCTCACATTGAAAGCTGATTTTATGTGATTCTTCAAAAACATCCCTCACTGAGGACTTCTCTCTTACAATTCCCAGTATCCAGGCTGATGTCTCTTAATTCTGGGTAATTACTTGAGAAATTACTTGATAAATACTTACCATAAGACCAAGCAGCATGAAGACAGAGGCAATATCTATTCTGCTAATATTGTCTTCCCAGTGTTGTGCATTCATACATAATTGCTTGATACATAATAATCTCTCGTTAAATATTGGTTGAGTATTAAGTGAAGGGTGGCCTCCATATTGTCAAATTTAATCCTCGCTTTCTGTCTTTAACTAAATTAACCCTGAAATATATTCTATACTGTTGGTCATGTCTTCTCTTATGAAATTCTCCCCTCCCTTCTTCTAGAACACAGATATCTCCTATTTTCTTCCTCTCTGGTTGCTCTCAGTCTTAAAGAGGCCTTCTCTCCTGAAATGCCAGCGTTCCCTAGATCTGAATGTGTGCATCTCTTTTCTTATTGCTATATATAGTCTTCTTTTTCCATTCTCTTGGCTTTAAGTAAGAAGTTCATAATTCCAGCCCAGAACTCACTCCTAAACTCAAGACCCACATATTAACTGCCCATAGAATATCTGCTATCTCACAAAAACCTCAAACACCTTATATTTAGAACTGAATGTATCATGTTTTCTCTAAGATACATCCTTGTCCTTGATTTCTATAATGTGTTCAATGACATCATTACACACTTGGTCTCTCTGGTTAAAAATCTGTAAAACCATCCTAAACCACAGCTTTCTTATTCAGAACACACATCCAAGGGGTTCTCCAAATCCATTACATTTGATTTTCTAAATAATTTTTTAATCCATAACTTCCTCCTACTTTCCAGAGCATTGTTTTAGGTCCCTATCACTTTGCAATTCAATTATTGCTACAACCTCCTGCTAGCTGCTCAACCCACCTCTTCCAATCTGTGCCCTAAAACTCAAATTCAATACCAATTCCCTTCTTGAAATAGCTTTCTGCATGGCATTCAAGGTAAAGCACAAATTCTAGCTTGGATCAGAAGGCCCTTTGTGATCTGTCCCTGGCCTCTCTTTCCTTCCTCAATTCTACCTTCTTCTTATAAGGAGAACCATTCTCGAAAATTGTAGTTCTCCCAAAGCAGGCATACTATTTCACAGTACTAGATCTACATATTATTTAACTTCCTTAACCTGTTTCAGCTTTCAAAATTCCAAACAATGTATCATTTTATTCATCCTAGAATAGGAAGTAGGTCTTAGGGTAAGTTTTCTCATGCTTAAAGACCTAAGTCAAACAATACTTCCCTGAGAAGCATGCCCTTTTACCTGTTCTGAAATAGGTTTTCTTCTGTGTCCCCACAGTTCCACAGGCACACCTCTGTTTTAGAACTGAGAATATTACATTATTATTTTTCTCCTTGACATATCTTTCTTCATCATTGAGCACAAGAAAGGTAAAGGTAATTAGTTAAAAAGTAGAGGTATGTGATGTAGAGTGAGATGGTGGAGTGAAATCCTTTCATTTCCGCTTACAAAACACTGACCTACGTTAAGCTAGTTCCTTTATTCTTCCTCAGTTTACTCATCTGTGAAGTGGGTATGATAATATTTCCTACTCAAAGAGATGTTACAAGGATGAAAGAAGTTTATATACATAAAGTGCTTACAACAATGCATAATACATAATAAGTGCTCCATAAAAGTTAGCTATTATTATTTTATTTCTATGCCCCATAGAGAAACCCCTGAAATATTAATTAGCTGAATGAATGAGTGGATTACTGAATGAGCAAAAGTACTGATCAATTTTTAGAAAATTATAAATGTTTAAAATGTGAAGCAATAATAACCAAAACAGCATGGTACTGGCATGAAAACAGACACATGGATCAATGGAACAGAATAGAGAACCCAGTAATCCACCCATACACCTACAACCATCAGATCTTTGACAAAGGCACTGAGGAAGAGACTGTCTTTTCAGCAAATGGTGCCAGGAAAACTGGATATTCATATGTAGGAGAATGAATCTAGACCCATACCTTTCACCATATACCAAAATCAACTCAAAATGGATTAAAGAATTAAATATACATCATGAAACAATAAAACTCCTTAAAGAAAACATAATGGAAACACTCCAGGAAGTAGAAGTGGGTACAGACTTTATGAATATGACCCCAAAAGCACAGGCAACCAAAGGAAAAATAAACAGATAGGATTATATCAAACTAAAAAGCTTCTGCACAGCAAAAGAAACAATCAACAGAGTGGAAAGACAACCAAAGAGTGGGAGAAAATATTTGCAAAATATACATCTGACAAAGGATTAATATCCAGAATATACAAGGAACTCAAACAACTTTACAGCAAAAAACAAGTAACCCAATTAAAAAATGGGCAAAGGAGCTGAATAGGCATTTCTCAAAGGAAGATACACGAATGCCAACAGACACATGAAAAAATGCTCAACATCACTCAACATTCTGGAAATGCAAATCAAAACCACTTTGAGATACCATCTCACTCCAGTTAGGATGCCTAATATCCAAAAGACTGAGAATGATAAGTGCTGGAGAAGTTGTGGAGAAAAAGGAACTCTCATTCACTGTTGGTGGGACTGCAAATTGGTGCAGCCTCTATGGAAAATGGTATGGAGGTTCCTCAAACAATTACAGATAGATTTACTGTTATGATCCAGCTATTCCACTGCTGGGAATATACCCAGAGGAATGGAAATCATCATGCTGAAGGGCTACTTGTACTCCCATGTTTATTGCAGCACTATTTACAATAACCAAGAGTTGGAACCAGCCCAAATGTCCATCATCAGATGACTGGATAAGGAAACTGTTGTATATCTACACAATGGAATTCTATTGTGCTATTAAAAAAAAATGAAATATTGCCATTTGCAATGACATGGATGGACAAAGAGAAAATTATATTAAGTGAAAAAGTCAGGCAAAGAATGAGAAATATCACATGTTCTTACTTATTTCTGGGAGCTAAAAATAAATAAATACACAAATAACGGGGCGGGGGGAGGGAAGAAGACACAACAGTCACAATTCCTTGAAGTTCATACGACAAGGGAACAGAAAGGAGGTTGCTGGGAGGTTTGTGGGAGCTAAAAATAAATAAACAAATAAATATCCAAAAAAAAATAGAATAAAGGGTAGGGGTGGGGAAGAAGACACAATAATCACAACAATTCCTTGAACTTGTTAAGACATGTGAACAGATAGGATGTAGTGGTGGGGGAGGAGAAAGAGGGAGTGGGGAAAGACGAACAGGTAAAGGGACATGAAAATCAACTACAATGTATATTGAGAAGTTAAAATAAAAAAAATAAAAATAAATAAATAAATAAAATACACCCAAATATATCCTTGGAGAGCATATTTCTGACTACCTTTACAAATAAAGATAGATTGCCTTTCTTATCGAATCCAGTTCTTCTCCTTCATATTATTTATTACTATTTATAAAAATATGTGTTAGTCACTAGGTATGTGTTTTTTTTGTTTTTTGTTTTGTTTTTTGTCCTTTTTGAGACCAGCCACACTGCGCTCAATATGGGATCCGAACCCGCGGCGGGCTGCGCTCCCAGCGCAGCAGCGCTCCCAGCGCCGCACTCTCCCGAGTGCACCACGGGCTTGGCCCTAGGTATGTGTTTTTTTAACATCTGTATTTCTCAATCAAATTTACTTGTTGTCAGGCCACTACCATTTTGTTTCCGAGTGTTTATTCATTACCTAGCACAGTGTATGGCACATAGTAAATGTTCAATATAAACTTGTTGAATGCACGAAGATACAGCCAAAGTAGCAATAGAATTCATTTTTGTTAGATGAATTGGAATGCTATTCAGAAACTGTCAGCGGGTCCACGTCATACTAAAAAACAGGAATTATCATATTACTAACATCAAGTTCTACAATCCTAAATTTGCTCTCAGTCATAAAATTATCATATTAACTTAGTATTTATTTAGTACTCATTTTTCATCATCCAAACTTCTTTCCATTTCTTTTTCATCAAGCATAGTGTATACATTTCAGTTACGACATTCCTCAGATCTGTTTTTAGAAGGAGGCAGGGAAAAAAATGAGAAAGGAAAGAGAGAATTAATTATTGTTGATAATAGTGAAAGTGTGAAAATACACCATTTATAAGGATTGGGAATAGCTCACCAAGAAAGTTGCTGTGAATCTAAACGCTAATTATAATGTTGTCACTAACAAAAGATATTCGTTTCATGTTTTCCAAACATGAAATTATTTCATGTACATTCTCTCATCTAATGTTCACAACAGCCCCAAAGAACTTAACACATGAATCTTGGTTCACATTTAACATGTAGATCAATTGAAGCTCAGAGAAATTGCATGAACTTCTCAAGTTCTCACAGTTATGACTCAGATATAGATCAGTTTCACCAAGCCCATTGCTCTTTACAGGATACTACTGCACTTCCTTCATAAATAAAACTTTTGCATGTCATTAAAAAAACAAAACTAAACTAGGACTGGATTTTTAATTGTGATTTCTTCTTGAGAAACAGGTAATAGGATCTGCTCATCACATTAAATACCAGGAAGAATGGGTTACATGTATCTTTGAGCCTATTCGAGCTACATTGAGATGCTAAAACAAGTTGTACCAGGCATTTCTGAAATAAATTGATGGATGTTTTTGACTTGTGCATTTTATCAGATGCAGATACATTATTTTACCTAGTGCTTGTCAAATGATAATGGCTAAAGCAGATTATTGTTTAATTACAATGAAAACTGAAGTAAACAGTATGAGTGATTTCTGAAAATCTAACTACTGATAGCCACACCTTTTGGCAACTCTCCTGAGTCTCACAAGAAGACAATAGGGTAGATTGTGTTAAGAGAAAATTTTAAAAAATAAGCATTAAGTTCTGTGCCAAGATATGGTAAAAAATAGAATCCTTATGAAAGCTAATGAATAAAAATGCCTAAACTTATGTAAGGAACCCTTCTTTTGTATTTTTTTTTTTTCATTTTTTAAACACGTTCAACATTTTCCTGTGTTTTTTGATTACCATATGAAAGGCACTATTCTAATCAGGAAAGAGCTTTCAATAAAGTCCAACTTAACATTTTTTTAAAGCATAAACTTGGAGTCATATAGATATAAATTTGAATTCCACCTGATAATTGTTACTATTACCTATGAAAACAAAATCAAACTACTTAAACTTATTGATAACATCAAAAATCAGGATATCATCAGGATTAAACAAGATGCCATATTTATTTATCCATCGATTCATTCAGAGCCTACTTTGTATCAGGTACTGAACAAGGCACTTAAGATACAACAGAAAGCAAAACAAAAGTCCTGTCCACAGTTTCCATTCTAATAGGTATGAAATAAGAGAGTTCCTATCATGATGTGTAATGTATGAGAGGGACACTAGAAACATTGCATTCTTTTTCACTTCCCTCCATCAGACCTTATCAATCCTTGGTTCTTTGCCAATAGAAGGTGTGCAGATTAAATCTACAATGCTTAAGAGTGATGTCAGCAGCTGCCTCTGAAAGTGGGATAATGATTCTACAGAAAATAAAAGTAGCAGTTGAAAGTGAGTTTAAGACAAATCCCATTCAACAATCAACTGCTTATTTGTTGAATGTCTGGGAAAATAGAAAGCAACCTTTATATTTGCTGAATGTTTGGGGAAAAAACAACAAAATCACAAAAAATGACCCACAGATTGATTAAATCAATCACCAAGGTTTGATTAGTCTGATCCTCTACATGAGCTAAGTAAGGGACCACACTTGAAGAGAATGAACATTAGTTAATAATTATCCTCAATTTAGTACATTTGCTCCTTTATATTAATATAAATCAGATTATTTCCAGGAATCTGTTACCATTGTTCTGTCTCAATATGTACTCATCCACACATTACTGAGGGAAAGAAAGAAAAATAAAGGAGGAGTAGGTCTCTGTGGATGTTATAAAGAAAGAAAAGAAAGCATTTGGCAGCTACTGGAAGGGATGAGGAAGAGAAAATACAAAAGTGATGTAAATGCCCCCAAATCTTGGGCTTTTTATCTAGGGTTTATTTTTATATGCCTACAGGAGAATTCAGAAACAAGGATATGAACTCTGGTAACCAGTATTGCATGCATGATTGTAGTTAGTATCACTGCAAAAGAATAGGAAACTTACAAGTTTAACTGCAAAATAAAGATAAAAAATAGAAAGGAAAATTTCTGCCATTCACCAAGAACCCACAGTCAAAGAATGAAAAACAGAATTTGTGGTGTGTTGATCACTCACATTAACCAAATGAAAATATGCTGGGTGTAGTAATGATCTTAAAGACTAATTTTAATAGTTGCAGTTAACTTCACACACACAATTTGGATTATATTAAACATTCAAAACATCTCAAAACTTAAATCAATTTTATTTTGAATGATTAGATTGTTCTATTTCCAGATGTAAAACCAGAGAGTAAATCAAGTAAAAGGAAAATGTGGGATCGAGGAAACAGGTGATAGAAGTAGAGTAAGGGAAGAGGCAACTATACTATCCAGAGTGACGGGGAAATATCCCAGGATCGCAGTTAGGGAGCAGACTTGGAGAGCAACCAGTCTGATTCAAACAGGACAGAGGATTCCAAGATCAATGTGTCCAAGGAAAATGCATTGATAAGATACCTGCTCTGCTTATTAGTTTGAAAGAGATGATTACACTTGTAGCAGAGATCTTGAAGGTCATTTGGCAAGAGGTATAAGACAAAATAAACAACTGGAAACAGGAGATGATCACTAAACCCATGGAAAATAAAAGTTGTAGCAGAAAGAAATGTGATCCTTGTACCCAGTATGGCTCACCTGTTAAAAGTGTTTGCATAGTAATAGTCCTCACACTGGGTTACCCCACTGGCACTCTTAGTTTTCAGACCTTCAGACTCAGACTGGAGTCTGGCTTTCCTGGGTCTCAAACTTGCAGACAGCAGATCATAAGATTTCTCAAACTCCATAATCCTGCAAGCCAGTTCCCTGTGATAAGTCTCATTCTACATATATCCTATTGGTTCTGTTTCTCTGGAAAATCCTGACTAATACAAATGCTGAAAAAAGAAAGAGATGATATGCGAAGTTACAAAACTTTATTGTATCAGAACCAGCAAAGAGATTGGGCAACTCCATTTTATCCTTCCCTCAAGACTTCCACTGTCTCGAGGTAATAAGTGATTCTAAGCTAAAAGAGACTGTGCTCTGCCACTACCCCAAGTCCTGACAATCCACCAGACATAACTACACCCACCAGATATACAAACACCTACACACAAGCTTGTACAGTATAGAAGACGTATCTTAAAAAGAATGTGTGTGAGAGCCTTCTTTAAAGTATAAGTCATTGATGACCCTACTAAAGATGAGATTGGGGAGTGGTGGTAACTGGGCAAGTCCTCCAAAGGTGTCTGTCACCCTCACATTCTATAATTATCTGCTTATAAAATATCTGCAAATCTTTGAAATTCATAGGCACTATCAATATGATTGATAAAAAATTCTTCTGCATAACTACATGTAAAAAGAAGCATTAATACAACATAACCTTTAAAATCACAGAACTCTTTATTTCTATAGTGTGTCCTAATAATCAATAATGGCACCAACCTAGATGAATTTTTATGATAAGAGAAACTATACCCTAATTTATATTCAAAAGGTAGAAGTAATGCCCCCAAAACATTCTATTCCCCATGTATATTTTTATTTTCAATTGTTCCTATTTATTTTTATCTCATTTCACCCAGTTCTTATAAAATTACAAAAGCATTTTGTTTTCTAAAATCTGAAAACAAAATTCAAAAGTAATAAATTTTAACAGGCTTGACAGCAACTTTGTACTTTTAGAAGTCAATGCAGCAATTGTCTTATTCTCTGGAATTTGTTTTTTGGTTTCTCACTTTTTAAATAGCTGTCATATTTTCTATTCTTAAGTGAGTTTTTTCCCCGCTTTGGAAGAGTGCAATCACAGATTCTGAAAAAATTCAAAGGTCATTTCTCAACTTCCAGATTTATTAAGGTAAGATATGATGTAAAGCATTTACATCTGAGGTAACACTTTTAAAGTTATTAAAAATGTACCCATCAATTCCTCCCCAAACTAATAAAATGATGATTAAAATTATCTCCCTCCAAATGGTATTAAAAGAAAAAAGGCTAGTGATGTCATAAAAAATTCTCTGTGTATATATCTCAAGCTTCATAAAAGTAGAAAATATTAATTCATTCATTTACTTATAACCTCTTTTGAAAATATTTATTGTCTGCTCTGTTCCTAGCACTTGCAAGTGCTTTGATATTAGTTTCTGATTCCCAGGTCTCTGGAGCTGTCTATTCTGTCCTTTGAGACCTGGTTGTCCAACTGCTCGCTCTCTTTCCCCCCCTCTTTCTCCCCCTTTCCCCTCTCTGTCTTCTCTCCATATCTCTCTCCCCCTCTCTCCTTCTCTCTTTCTCTCCCTCCTTCTCTCTTTCTCTCCCTCTCCCTGCCTAAATTAGCCAGTGTAGGCTAGTAGCGTTCTTTGCTATTTTTACTTACCCCATTTCATAAATGTCTTGCTATTCAATTTATTGAGCACGGACTTATAGTTACCATTTTAGCAGACATAGGCAATTTTACCATGTCCATAGAGCACAATCATTAAAATGTTGGGTTTTTTATTGTTTTGTTTGTTTGTTCTTTCTGTTTTGCTCCCTTAGGTATTACTACATTAAAGAGAAGACATATCTTTAATACATCTTCTCTTTGGTAATCTTATACATGGAATAATCCCCCCATCCTTAGAACTTCCATGTTAAGAGTGGCCACCTCTGCCACTCTGACTACCATCCGATCTTGAGCAGCTTCCTCTCAGTGTCCCTAGATTCAGTGCTTTTGTCCTGGCTTTCAGAAGCACTGCAGCCCATGTATCAATGTGGCTAATTCCATCAGAGTCAGCTTCCTAAGGAATAATACAATGGAATGGGGTTGAGGGGGACTTAGGTGGGTAGAACAGGAACAAGCAGGTAAGTGGAAGGTAATAGGAATTTGCACATTTCTTTTTTCTGGGGAGGGAAAACTATAGAATGAGAGAAAGTTGACATAAAAACAATTTGAGAAAAATAATTGTAGAGATAAGGAATCTAATAGCAGCAATATAGACAGACATTTTATTCATTCCAACTTGCAAAAAAAGAATAGGTTACAACATGATCAACATTTATTTTTAGTATCTTAAATATTAGCTTATTTCTCTCATTGTCTATTTGGCTGTGATGATTTTGAGCTATCGGAGAGACAGTTAAAATTAATGTTTAAGCTATATTGCAGTTTGATTCAGCCACCACATAAAGATATAATCCTCATCTCATATTTTAACTCCCTTCATTTAAAGCACTATATATATTTAAGTGAATTTTTAAAGACCGGTTTCTAAAGGAACTGCCTTTGGAGATCAGTCGATGACAAATATAATTTGACTCAGTAGATTCCCACTGCTCCAGCTGCTGCTACACTATCTGCAGGTGTTTTAAAAAGTCAGAAAATGACTTGAATTGAGCTACTATAATCATGTATTGGAAAATCAGGAAGATTTTTAAAGTTCAAGTTTCATATTTTTCATATAATAAAGATTTATTCATGTAGTATGGAAAGATACTTCCTCAAATTAATTTGGTCTCAGTGATGTGTGTCTTTACCCTTAGAGGAAAGAGGATATATAGGGAAAATATCCACGGGCCAATAAAAAATCCTCCAGGCTGCTTTCCTATCACAAGCTCAAAATCAGTACTGCTGAGAGAGCTTGGTGGTATAACAGCTCCCAATACTAGTGACCAACCACAATCCCACGATTCTTTTTATCTTTGCTTTTGATGTGGCATAACAGATCTATTTTCTTGGACAAAGGGGAGTATGAGAAATAACATAATACAGTAAAACATGAATTTGATACCTAGTTACAAAACCTATCCCCTATACCATCTCTTAAGTTACTTAAATTCTCTAAACTTCAATCCCTTAGTCTATGAAATTGAGTGGTGATGCCTATTTAATAGGGTTGTCGTAGGATTGGGTGAAACAACTTAGCAAATAAGTACTCCATAAATATTAGTTCTTTTCCTGAATCCTCTAAGAAAATAACTTTTATTCAAGCCAGAAAGAAAGGACAGGCAACCATCTAAAGGAGGGATGGCTGACTTGACATGGAGAGGCCCAGACAGTAAGGTATTTTAGGCTTCAGGGGCCATAAAGGTGTCTGTTACAACTACTCACCTGCAGTTGTCATGTGAAAGTGACCATAGATAATATGTAACCAAATGAATGTCACTGGATTTGGCCTGTGGGCAGTAGTTTGCTGATTCTAGTTCTAGAGAATTAACGACAAATGAATGAAAAGATTGTTCAGCATCAGAAAAAGATTCAGTGAAAGCAAGAATGGCAAATATTTGTAAGGAGTAGAATGAATCAGCATTGCTTCACATCTCTCCTCAACTTCCCTGATTTTTTTGATCCATACTCATTTTTTCCTTCCCTGATTTCTCATCATATCCATGTTCTGTGTTGTCGCACTAAGGGGCTATTAGTCAGCATTACAAAAAAAAAAAAAAAAAAAGAAAACCACAATGCTCCAGGGTATGAGCAGAGACTCCCAGATAAAAAGACTTTGCTTATGAGGCTGTTAGCTTCCCACTGGGACGTTTTTATCCCAAGCTCTTTCCTTGTCATATTTAAGATGCTTTTGTGGTTAGCTGCGATAAAAGAATGGGAAACTCTTTGGACCCAACTATATCCTGTCTTTTGTTATTCTGTAGTTGCTTCACTTATAAATCTCTTAGCTTCCCATGAATATGGAAACCAGGAACCATGTCATGTAATTGTTTTCAATTATTTTCCATTTTTTCAATTGTTTTCAATTTTTTACCAAGAAATTGTATAGAACAACATAGAGGTGGAATGAAATTGGAGGATATAATTAATTAATAAACAAAACTTAGAAATACTCAAGAAAATTTTGAGCACATTTAAACAAGTTTTGCTTTACCAAAACTTCCCAGTAAGAAAGTTTGTGGGATGAGAAGATACTGAACTTTTGTGTGACCTCAGAAACACATGTTTTACATTGTTATTTCCAAACTCGTAGGACTGCAAAGAGCATCCAAATTCATTCTTATTTTATGACCAATAAGACATATTATGATTCAGCTGGCTACAACAGAGAGCTCTGGGATAGAGGGTGTTGTTTTATTTTATTTTATTTATTTTATTTAATTTCTGTGTGAAATATATTGTCTATCAGAGGAATCAAATGCAATGACATGGACTTGGTAGCAACGGGGCCTAAACCATTGGTCTTTCAGAAGGAGGGTCACTTACATATCAGAAGGTGCCAAGATGACCCATTAAGGCACAGGGAAAAAAATTACAATTTCTACTTATATTTATTTTTAATGGAAACAGTTAAGAAGGAAGTTAAGCTTTACTAATATTTAATATACACTTCAACTGTTATTGTCACTTGCTATGGTTGTCTGGTAACCAGATATCAGGCCCACAGGCAAGAGATCCTGGGAAAGAGTGGGGAGGAATTCTGCAACAGGGCCCTCATTCACTTGTTAGTTCTCAGCATGTTACAGTTTGTAAGATCAGTGATTGTATTTTCAGATTAAATTACTTAGTTTAGCTAAACCTCATTTTACAAAATGAACAAGTGGTTTAGAAAGATTCCATCGAATAAGTTATAAATTGAGAGCATTGCTACTAATGCAAGCACAGGCAAACTACAAAGAGAATGGCAGCGCTGACACTTCTACTCCTAGAACAAGTTGTTCATCAATTGTAATACAAGATTAAAGACAAGGACAGCCTCATCTAATCTGACAAGAAGTCAGCCAGCAAAATTCAAATTATCAGGGAGAGTATTAATGAGTTTATAACCACAATTGTTAACAAAGAAACTTCTTCTACATATATATCATGCTTTAGGAAAGAACATAAAGTCATAGCTACTAATAATATACATTTTAAAATGTGACTTACTCTTTTCCTTGACCTTTTAAAATGTCAGTATTTTATTACATTTGTATAATAAATCAGTGCAGAATTATGCATATATAATTTATAAATAAGTTTCCCAAGATACATATGTAAGCATGTGTGTTCAAATAGGTTTTACTAGTAGGAGAGAGTGCACAATCAAAAAAGTTTATAAAACAAATCTTGAAATAACCAGCTCAAATAAATGAAATAGCATAAAACAGATTAATTTTATTCCATGCGTATAGTGCACAGTGGAAGTGTGATTAATTTCTGCACCTTAGAGATGGTATGCTGATTAGATGACCACAAAGCAGGGAGACTTGTATATGATACGCAAATGTACCATGATGCTGGAAACTTGCAAACTATTTGGCTTCTGATAAACAACAAAATAGCCCACTATCAGCAAAGATTTGGAAAATACTTTTTTTAAAAAAAAGCAATACCAATTACAATAGCTTCATGAAAAACAAAATATATTCAATCAAGGCTTGTATAAAAGATACCTGCACTCCCACGTTTATCACTGCTCTCTTTACAATAGCTGAAATACAGAGCCAACATAAACATTCATTGATGGTCGAATGCATGAGGAAAATGTGATATATATACACAATGGTATACTACTCAGCCATAAAAAAGAATGAAATTCTGCCATTCACAGCAACATGGATGAACTTAGAGAAAATTATGTTGAGTAAAATAAGCCAGGCACAGAGAGAGAAATACTGTATGTCCTCACTTATAAGTTGGGAGGAAAGGAAGGAAGGAAGGCTGGATCTGAATAATGCATCGAACTTTCAGAAGGAGAGACCAGAACTGGGGTTACTAGAGGTGGGAAAGAAAGAGGTGGAAGAAGGTTAAGGAGAAATTGGTTAATGGACCCAAAGAATGATTACGTTTTGCAATGATGAATATGCTAATTGTACTGATTTGATCATCATATATTATGCACAAATACTGATAGCCAACTCTGTACCCCACAAATGTACATAATCGATTATGTTTCAGTAAAAAAAAAAAAAACTACAAACATTTCTGAAAGAAATGAAAGAGGAGAGAGTTGCTATGTTCACAAATTACAAAACTCAATATTGTTAAAGTCAATTCTCCCCAAATTGATCTATAATTAAATGCAATCCCAATCAAAATCCCAAGTCTTTTTGGGGGGATAGAAATTGACAGGCAGATTCTAAAATTTATATAAAATTGTAAAGAACATAAAGTGGCCGAAATGATTTTTTAAAAACAGAACAAAGTTGAAGGACTTACACTATCTCATGTCAAGACTCCCTATAAAGCTACAGTGAATAAGACAGTGTGATATTGCCATGAGAATAGACAAACAGTTCAATGGAACAAAATAGGTCAGAAATAAACCCACTTAGATACGATCCATTAATTTTCAACAAAAATGTGAAGAAATTCAATGGAGAAAATTTATTTCGACAAATGGTGCTGAAACTGGATATCCATATGGCAAAAAGTAAACTGGATACCTATTTGGGGGAAAAATGATACAGACCCTTACAAAATGTCATACAAAATTTAACTTGAAATGAATCATAGATCTAAATGAGAAAGTAAAGCTATGAAATTTCTTAAAGAAAAGATAGGAGAAAATCTCTGCAACCTGTGCTAGGCAATTATTTCTCAGATGGGATACAAAAAAAACCCACGAATCAAAAAAAATCATAAATTGGGCTTCATCTAAATTAAATATTTTTCTAATAAGAGAAATACCATTTTGAAAATGAAAATGCAGATACAGACTTGGTGGGGGAGGAGGCAGAGTATATGTGCAGTACATGCATGTGACAAATGATTTATATCCAAATTTTATAAAGAACTCTACACTCAGTAACAAGGAAGCAAAAACAGCTAATTAAAAGTTCATAACAGGGCTGGCCCGTGGCTCACTCAGGAGAGTGCGGTGCTGATAACACCAAGACCACGGGTTTGGATCCTATATAGGGATGGCCGGTTCGCTCACTGGCTGAGCGTGGTGCTGACAACACCAAGTCAAGGGTTAAGATCCCCTTACCGGTCATCTTTTAAAAAGAAAAAAAAAAAAAAAGTTCATAACAAATTTAAACATATATTTCACAAAACATATACAAAAGGCCAACTAGCACAGGAAATATGCTTCACATCACTTGTCATCAGAGAAATGCAAATTAAAGCCTAATGAGAGCCTATACACTTATTAGAATGACTAAAATTGAAATGAAAGGCCTTACCAAGTGCTGACAAGGATGTGGAACAACTGTGTGAACACTCACACATGGCTGGTGGGAACACAGAAAGGTAAAGCCACTTTGGAAAGTAGTTTCTCTTTTATAAACCTAAACATACTTTTACCATATGACTCAGCAATTCTATTCTTATTTACCTAAGAGAAATAAAAACATATGCTCACAAAAAGACTTATATACAAATTGTCATGGCAGCCTTGGAAATTGGAAATAATTGAAATGTTTATCAGTAGGTGAATAGATAAATTATGGAATATACCTAAAATGAAATATTATTCATCAGTACAAAGGAACAAATGACTGATACTTAGAAGTCAAACACCAAGGAATACTATTGTAGGTTTCCATTTATATGAAATTTTAAAACAGGCAAAACTAATCTCTCCTAACAGAAAACGAATCAGTGATTTCCTGGGGTGCTTGGATTAAGTGGGAGAGTATTAACTACAAAAAATTAAAAAGAACTTTATGGGATATGAAAAATGCTTTATATCCTGATTAAGCTTGTGATTATCAAAACTCACCAAACTGTGCACTTAACATGGATGCATTTTATTGCATATTAATTATACCTCAATAAGGTCAATTTAAAAAAAAACCAAAACTTCATATTAGTTATCCATAGAAATTACAGACGTATATTTACTTGCTATTTTTCTCATTTATTATCTGCTTCTCTTGGTAGACTCCAAGTTCCATAAGGAGATGGACCACATGCCTTTTATCAACTGTGTATCAAAGGCATACTGTACTTTGCCTGGCTCAAAGAAGGCACTCAATAACACTTCTTGCATCAATAAATGCATGCATGAATAAATGAGTCATCATTTGTATTCCATTGCCTCCCTCACAACCACAGTTTCCTTAATTAAAAGCACAGTCAAGTCTGCTAATTTCCCTTATTTCTTGAATTCAATCCATTATAAAATAAATAAAATCTAGATGTCATCTGAGAATTACTGGACTCTGGGAGCTAGACAGATTTGCCTTAAAAACAATTCACAGGCAAAATAACACATAGTCAAACCCATTCTAAGGTCTGTTATAGATTTAGATACCTATCTCAAATAGGTAGGTAGGTAGGTAGGTAGGTAGGTAGGTAGGTAGGTAGGTAGGTAGGTAGGTAGGTAGGTAGGTAGGTAGGTAGGTAGGTAGGTAGGTAGGTAGGTAGGTAGGTAGGTAGGTAGGTAGGTAGGTAGGTAGGTAGGTAGGTAGGTAGGTAGGTAGGTAGGTAGGTAGGTAGGTAGGTAGGTAGGTAGGTAGGTAGGTAGGTAGGTAGGTAGGTAGGTAGGTAGGTAGGTAGGTAGGTAGGTAGGTAGGTAGGTAGGTAGGTAGGTAGGTAGGTAGGTAGGTAGGTAGGTAGGTAGGTAGGTAGGTAGGTAGGTAGGTAGGTAGGTAGGTAGGTAGGTAGGTAGGTAGGTAGGTAGGTAGGTATCTGCTTTCACAGAGCTTTCTAACCCCCAAATTGTCTAATTCCCTCTTCACCTTTGAGTAAGGACAAGCTGAATTCCAGCCCCCAAAACCTAAGCTGGTCTAAATTGAATACGTGATAAGACTGATCCACACACGACAACCTATGTGAGTGATATTTTCTGGTTGAAATCAAGCATAGGAGGCTATGATCCATGTCAGGAGTAAAATGTGGTTGGTTGCACAACTGGAATAGCAAAACAACCCATAAGCTAACCTACATTGGAAGCAGGATTCAAGAGCCAGAAATGTTTAGTACCTCATTTTGCCCTTAATATCACTGGAGAAACGGTGAGGGTGGGGTTGGGGGGGAAGGTGGAATCCATCTAATATGGTGTGCGATTGATACAATGTCATATGAATCCTGAAGGTCAGGGCTTCCTCGGCTGATCCCTGGGTTACACTAAGTACTGGAATAGTAAAGAAGGAACCTGCTGCTATGGACAAAACTAACAGAAGGGTAAGAAATGAAAATGGACTCAGAGCAATGTGGATAGGTAGAAACAGGGAGGCCAGAAATCCTGCCTAAATCTTTACATTTAGGTTCAGGAAGGGTGACTTATTTTTTAAACCCCAAAGAATGGCAAGAGTAGAGTGTTAATATTTCTGCTGAGCCCGAGTTAGCTCAGGAAGTGGCGTTAAGGAAAGAATCAATGAATCCAGCTGTGCAGGGCTGGGAACTAGAGGATGGGGTACAGGAACACACAACAGTAACAGCACTCTCAGGAAGACAAGGGGACGCGAGTGGCAAAGAAATGGGGGGTGGTGACAACGCTAACTCGAACCTTGACATTTCAACAGGAAGCTTGACAATAATGTGCTTTTCTTCCCTCTTCTAAATCCGTTCGTGTCACATGTTTCAAATATGTTTGAAAATGCATCAAGAATAGACAGTTTCAGGTGTGATTATCACATGATAAGGGAGTCAGCCGTTATTGTCTTAAGGCGGGCAGTGGCTTTCTCAGCTGTTTTACTGTGGTGGTTCTTTTAAAAATGATTAGCTTTCCATGACAGGAAATGTGGCCTCAGTTGCCCTAATTCAAGCTCTTATTAGATTGTGTTGCTTTCAGAGAACGGATGAACTCTTTGGACGATTCAAATCTCCTCCTTTAAGTTGAGCAGGCCTCATTCCACTAAGTGTGTAAACCAAAACTTCCACCAAAGCACCAGGCGTCTGGTTTAAGAGTTGCAAAAGTTAAACAATTTCAGTGGATTTATCAATGACAAAGCATGACTAGGTTAGCATTTTAAAAACATGAAACTCCAATAGAAGATTTGGAAAAATGTTAGTCGCGTGAGAGCCAAGAAGAATGGATATTGGAGGACAGAAACAAGGTTTTTGGAGTGAAGCAGAAATTAATTATGAAATGAGTATAATTTTAGGAAAGAAAAGGAGGTCACATTTGACTTCAAAAGCTGTAATAAAGACAAAATGCAAACTAACAAATAAATTGAATATATATATATATGGAACTTTCAAGCACATGTATCTGATGGGTGATATTTTTCTTCCACATAAATATAACTGTGTATATAAATGTTTGGTCAGAAGTAAACAGATATGATGTTGATGGGGGGGAGAAAAAGGACGAAAGAGGAATTGGTAAAGGGACACGAAAATCAACTATATTATATATTGACAAACTAAAATTTAAAAAAAAAAATGTTTGGTCAGCAATCGTTTTATTGCTTGACCATATCCTCTACATTATACAACAATGTCACCAGCCATTTATTTGTAAGAGTTAGTTTGTTTTGGTTTGGTTTACTTGGTTTGGCTGGGGTTGATTGGGATTGCATTTGGACAGTTGAGGTCTGGAAGCATGTACTTTTTGTCAACATGAGTTAACCCATCTCTCAAAAGATGCTGAATTTCACAAGACTAGAGGCAACATCTAAAATTTCCACCATAGATGCCGCCAGCATTATCGATATTACTTTGCATGACTGTAGACCTAGACATATTTTAATTATCCTGAGTGTAGCTGGGTGCATATGGCCTTTTTATGTTACCACTTAAAAGTTAATGGGTTAAGATAACCCAATTGCTTTTCATAGACAATAAGATACAGAAGTCATTTGACCTGCCCTCTGCTTCGAGTTGAAAGTGTAATAACAATTTGTTGGACTTAAGTTACTGGGCGATTTCACCCTCAGCCCTGCTAGAAATAAAAAGTACCTGGACTTTGGAGACCTCGGTTCAAGTCCTAATTCTATCACCTGCTATGTGCCCCTGGGCAAGATATGTGATTTCTCCAGAGTTCAGGTTTCTCCTCTGTAAAATGGGGATGATAGGGTTTCGTAGGGGTTAAATAAGCTAACATAGATAAAGCACCTAACACAGATTTTGGAAAATAGTGGGGTCACAAAAATTGAGAACTCTCTTCCCATGCTTAAGGTCAATCCTATGTGATTTCATTCCAGCCATCTGGGACTTTCATCTCTGTTTCTGCCAGTTTCCATTTCTTATCTATGAGAGGGAGTAGAGACAGATTTTAATGACCAGATTTGCCTCTTGCTGGAATAGAATTTTGGTATGAAGTGGCATAGATTTTGGTATGCACATCCCCTTTGACACTCAGTGGTTCCATGCATGTGGGATCTTCTTGGTTCCTTGGGGCTTCCTAATACAAAGATTGCCTATGTCATGCCTCATTTTGATTTTTGGCTTTATGCTGTTGGCTCTTCTCAGATGCTCAAACCCTGTGAGATTCCACCATCTCCCCTCCCCATAAGCTTGCTCTTCCCTTTGATCTCAGCTGTCCTCCCATTGCAGAACTCCACGTGCTCTTCTGCAGTCCTGCCTGGGCTTATATAGGTTATAGCACACAGGGAACACTTATCAGATGGTAGCCTCCTGATAGCAAGTTTTCCTTTTTTATATATATATATTACATCAGAATATAAGAATGATATTACTCAGATAGATATTGGAGGCTTAATTATTCCTCAAAGTAATTTATTTGGAAGTAACACAAGCCCATAGTAAAATTTTAGAAAACAAAAGTGAAAATAAATTACACCAATAGTTCCTCTCATATTAATATGCAACCATGAACATTTTGTTCCATTTTACGTTTTGTTCTTTAATACATAATATTTTTAACACCATTACAGTAACACTGAACATGGTATTTTATATTCTTCTTTTCACTCAAAATTATATTATACCAGTTTTTGTGGTGATTAATAATCATACTTTAATGGCCAAATTGCTATTCTAACAAGCAAATGTAATACTATTTATCTAATGTTTCCTTTTTGGATGGAGATTTAGGTTGTGTCCAAGTTTCAAATATTATATATAAATAAAACTGTGATGAACATTTAATGCATAAAATTCATTATCCTCATATTTGATGATTTATTTTTTAGGATTCCCAGAAGTGAATTACTGGGTTAGAGTGGGCACATTTTTATGGTCATGGTTATTTGCCAAACTGCTTTCCAAAAGAAATGTAAAAATTTGTGCCAGGATACTAATTCTGCCTATATCTCATCTTTAAGATGGGTCTAGCTCTACATGGAAGTTGGAATTAAAGGACTTTAAAAGTGGCTTTTGCTACCCCCAATATCTTTCACTTGGAAGGAAATTTGATGTTTATGCCCAGGTTTGTCATGTCTGTTCTGAGTTATTGCAATAGATACATTTAGTCATCTTGAAATACTTTCTAGAATAAGGTGGGGTATAAATAAATACATAATACTTTTGCCAACCAATCACAAAGCAGATTTCTGAAACCACTTTAAGTTTATTTTGCTAACATGGTCTTCGGGGTCTATGCTCAGATGATGCTCGGTTGGCATTATACATCAGTAAAACCATTTTGAAAAAAAAAATTGGCTATCAAGAAAACAATGCTAATATATATTTGAGCCCAATAATTTTGCTCCTAAAATTGAATTCTAGAGAAAAAATGCTTATTAGAGCTACATGCTCAAAAGCAACTGAAAGATTCAAAAGTAGAGAAATAAGTATGTAATTCATGGAGCACTGGCTGAACAGAAGTAGAGGTGAACATTTATATTTTCCTGTGTAGCATCTACAGCCTCTTTTCCTGGTAATGCTCAATTTAGCCTTTACTATATTCTCAGTATATCAATCAAGTCTTTCTAGATGCTGTAAAGATATCCAATGCTACATGGAGTAAAGATGTTAAAATGGTAGGTATCATTCTCAAAATAGCCAAGGACAATTGTTATAAATATAAAGCTAGAAAGAAATATTTCTGGCAAATGCATTTTGACTGGGGAAAAAAGTAAAAATTAAAAATTAAAAATGTGGACAGAAGTAGCCTTTCATCTTAGTGTCCTGATTCAATGGCAGTTCAGACCAATATCAAAGAGCATTTGAGCTAAATAAAAACTGATTTAGAACATAAGCTTAAGAAATTAGTTTAGTAGAGATGAATACCCTGTGCACTTTCGAAAAATGTAGACTTATTTTCTGAAATATTATCTAACTAACTTCAATATTCATTAAACACTAATAACATAATATTTTCAAAACAAGTTAAAGTGGCATATATACCTCATTCATTGAAACAGTAATTATCCCAATGGAAAGACAGAGAGTAATTGCCAAGATTATAAAAAAAATTGAAAAATATAATATATTCTCAAATATCTACCTTAAATATAGTATGTTTTCAATTACTGATATTTGAGAAAAATATTTTTTTAACTCTGATTTTCTTAAGGGCTTTATTCAGCAACATCTCTTCATTTGCGCATTCGATCAGCATATATTTAGCACCTACTATGTGTGTGTATTGCTCTAGGCTGCCTTATCTATGTATATTACCCAATGTGTATTCTTCAGGAAGAAAATGGAATATAATATCAGTACAATACAAAATATAATTGGGAAGGCAAGCCTGCAACAAGAAAATCGTATAGACCACAACAAAATCTAAAGTTTAGAATTTAGATATTCATGTAAATTCTACATATTAGCGTAAATATATATGAATTCCATATATTACAAGTGTCTGTACCAGTTTTTGAAATTTAATTTTTGTAAGAGGTCCTTAAAGACAAAGGGAGAAATATAGCATAAAAAAAAACTAAAAATTAAACGAACGCTATAGCCTAGGACTTCATGAATTGGGGAAAAACTATTCCAAAGCAATGAAACACAATTATGACATGAGAACAAAAATTAGATATTATTTGATATTGTGTACCACAGAGATAATTACTGGCCTAAAAGTTACCATTTCTTTGGTAAATATTTGCAGAAAAGTCAATGGTGTGACTGTCTTGACTTCATCTAAGCATTCGTTTCTAATATAGAAGATGTTTGTGAAAATCATTGTCTTTGACTGTATTAGGTCCTAAATAACTGTTTACCTCAAAGCTCCAAAGACTTTTAATGAAATATTACTCTTTTGAAAAAAAAAGTTTTGTTTGGTGTTCCTACAGGAATCATGAACAATTTGTTAGAAAATAATAAAACTCTTAGACCTGTAATACAGTGTTATAAAGAAGTACATACAGCCTTTGCCAGCCCTCCAGAAGCCCATAGCCCCACTTGCTAACGTTGTCTCCTCAGTTTATCCTTCAAAGCTGTTCCTATCTCAGCAATGTTTCTGCCAGCAGCTGTGGGCTTTGCTGTTAGTGCTTGTAGCCTCTCTCATCTTCACTATGGACAGTAAATCTTTGACAAAGTGCCCAAAATTTGGGTAAAAAGCTCTGAATATACTCCTTTTCCTAAAGGGTCAACCCATTTTTGGAAGCATATGAGCTGATTATTTCATATGCAAGCATGTGGCAATTAATCAGTGGTAGAGATGGACTAGAATGCAAGGAAACAGACAGTAGTCTGTGGTTTAGCCCCATTCACTCCAGCAGAAAGGAAAGGAGAGACACGAAACTACTTTAAGTGATTAGGGGAAAGAAAAATCCATACTTTACATATGGGAATTTCTCATGTGTTTTCTTAATGAACACAGAGAGAAGTTGAAAGAGACTTTTAAGCTGTTAAAACTACTAACATATTCTCTTTGGGGATGTGAGAGTATGAATTCCCTAATTTCATCAAACCATTAATGACTTCGGTTCCTTCCTTTTTCAGCAGAGGAAGTGGAGGGATTCTTCACTGCGCTGAAAAACAGAGGGCAGGAGAAATGATTTGTAATCATGCTATGGAAAGGAAAAAAATGCTTCTCCTCTTAAAAAGGATTCTCATTGTTGAAATTCTAAAAGCTCTTTAAAGGCTAGATAATTTATCGTAATGGAACATACTTATGAGTTAGCATTTCATAATAACTGAGAGGTTATCTATTCTCCCAGGAGGTTTATTTCTTTAAAGGATGCCCTAGCCTCCAATGAAGACTGTATGCTTTATTTCAATCTTAAACATAAGACAGAACTAAAGAAATGCCAAGAGGCACTCCCCTCCCATGCCCTTCTTTTTCCGTAATTTCTTGAAGAGAGTCATTTTCTCACCCAAATAACTGAAGTCAAGAGAAGTAAGAGGCCATATGTCAAGTAAATTGACCAGAAGCAGGAGATAATTCTTGACAGTAGAATAAGGTAAACTGTTCAATGCCCAAGTATTTTGAAGTTCAGTAAAAGATGGAGGAAGGGACAAGCAGGGGAGGAAGTACAAGTTTCCTGAAACTAGAAAGAACAGGGAACTCCACCCTTGGACTCAGAATAGAGGACAGCAAGCACTTTGCAGAACTGCAAATGAGTGAGCAAAAGAAAGTTGCAGTTTTTTGCTAGCAGAGTCAGGTGGAGAATCATTTAAACAGCTAAATTAAGTGATACAAGTACTGAAAAAAAATTAAGATTTGGGTCTCATTTATTTGAATGAATTAAGTCAAGTGATATATGTGTTTGATTCTGACCACTTTTTGGAATATGTACTTATACATATTACATAATGTATAGTTAAAGCATTGGAAAGAAGACAGGCCCTAACTTTGTAATGAGCTGGACTATGTTTAATACGTATAGTCCATAAGGAAACCTCTTTTAAATAGCAATATACTTAGCTTGCTAGAAGCCTACTTAAAAGGAAAGCTCAAATTATTTGGCTTAGAGGCTTAAATTCATTGAAGCATAATTAATTATCTATAGTAAAATATATACAGTGAATTTTTCTGTACATTAATAAAAGGCAGCATGAATAGGAATTTGCATTTCTTATACTACAATGAAAAACACATAGCCATGACCTTTATTTGTTGTGACTGATATTAAATAAATATCCAATTTAGTATTTAATAAAATCCAAATACTTTAGCCTTTATAATTATTCAAAAATAAAATTAATGGGTCAAGGAAAAAGTCTTAATAAAATTTTTAAAAATTTAAGCTAAATGTAAGGTATTTAATAAAATCCAAATACTATACCTTATAATTATTCGAAAATAAGAGGCCAAGGAAAAGGTCTTAATAAAACTTAAAAAATTTTAAGCTAAGTGTAAATAAAAATACAACTTATCAAAATTTGTTGGATCCAGCAAAACTATTGTATAGAGACATTTACAATACTGAAATAATGTATTTAAAAAAAAGAAATATATAAAATCAATAATCCAAGCTTCCACCCTAGAAAAGTAGAGAAAGAAGAGTAATGTAATACTATGACAAGTAGAAGAAGAGAAACAATAAAAGTTTGAACAGAAATCAATGAAGTTGAAGATAGGAAATTAACAGAGAAAATCAACAAAAACATAAGCTAGTTCTCTGAAAAAAAGTTAATAAAATTGATAAACCTCTAGCTAGGCCAACTGAGAAAACAGGAGAAAGGACAGAAATTACTAATATAAGAAATGAAAGAAGAATCATGACTACTGATTCCATGGACTTAAAAATGATAATAAAAGAATATTATAAACAAGTCTAAGTTTATTCAATAACTTAGTTGAAATGTAGCAATTCCTTGAAAGACATAAACTACCAAAGTGGAGTCTGGAGACATAGATAATCCAAGTAGATCTATATCTACTAAAGGTGTTAAATCAATAATCAATAACATTGCAAAAGAGAAAGCAAAGTTGGTTTCCCTAGTGAATTCTACCAAACATTTAAGAAGGAAATTATACCAATCCTCTAAAATCTCTTCCAAAAAAAGAGAAGCAAGTGGAACACATCCTAACTCATTTCATGAGACCAGCATTACCCTAACATCTAAACCAGATAAAGGCATTAAGAGGAAGGAAAACAGCACAGCAATATCTCTCATGGACCTGGATGTAAATATCTTCAACAAACTATTAGGAAATTAAAAACAACAAAATATAAAAAGAATTATACACCATGACCAAGTGGGATTTATCTCAGATATGCAAGACTGGTTGACATTTGAAAATCAATTAATGTAATCCAACATATTAACAATCTAAAGAAGAAAAATCATACCATAGCACTAATAGAGGCAGAAAAAGCATTCTACAAAATCCAACATCCATTCATGATAAAAACTGTCAGTAAATTAAGAATAGAGGGGAACTGCTTCAACTTGGTAAAGAATGCCTGAAAATGCTTACAGCTAACACCATACATACCCAATGGTGAGAAACTCCAAGCTTTTCCACTAAGATCAAAAATAAGGCAAGAATGAACATCATACTAGAAGTTCTAAGTAAGGCAATAAGACAAGAAAAAGAATTAAAATATACACAGATTTGGAAGGAAGAAATAAAATTGCTTTTGCTTGTAGGTAACATGATTGTCTATGTAGGAAATCCAAAAAAATTCAACAAAAATACTTCTGAAATTATATTCAATGTAATCCTAATAAACCCCCCAGCAAACTGTTTTATGGGTATCAAAAAACTGATTCTAAAGTTTGTATGGAGAGGCAGAAGACCCAGAATAGCTAACATAATATTGAAGGAAAAGAACAAAGTTGGAGGACTAACACTACCCCACTTCAAGACTTACTATGTAATTAGAGTAATCAAGACGATGTGGTATTGCTGAAAGAATAAACAAATAGACCAATGGAACAGAATGGAGAGCTCAGAAATAGACCCACATAAATATTCAACTGATCTTTGACAAAGGAGCAAAGGCAATACAATGGAGAAAGATAGTCTTTCAACAAATGGTGCTGGAACAACTGAACATCCAAATGCCAAACAATGAATCTAGACACACCTATTAGGATGGCCAAAATCCAGAACACCACTACCACCAAATGGTCATGAGATTGTGGAGCAACAGGAACTTCCATTCATTGCTGGTGGGAGTGTAAAGTGATACAGACACTTTCGAAAAGAGTTTGTCAGTTTTTTACAAAACTAAACATACTCTTAGCATATAATCCAACAATTACGTTCTGTGGCATTTACCCAAAGGGGTTGAAAAATTATGTCCACAAAAAAACCTGCACATGGATGTATACAGCAGCTTTATTCATAATTGCCAAAACTTAGAAGCAACCAAGAGGTCTTTCAGTGAATGAATAAAGAAACTGTCTTACATCCAGACAATGGAATATTACCCAGCACTAAAAATAAATGAGCTATCAAGCCATGAAAAGACAGAAAGGAAACCTAAATGGATATCATTCAGTGAAAGAAGCCAATCTGAAAATATTACATACTGGGTAATTTCAGCTATATGACAACCTAGAAAAGGCGAAATTATGGAGACAGTAAAAAGACCAGTGATAACCAGGGGTTAGGAAAGAGAGAGGGATGAATAAGCAGAGCACAGAGAATTTTTTAGGGCTGTTAAAATACTCTGTATGGTACTATAATAGTAGATACACGTTATTATACATTTGCCCAAATCCATATAACATACAACACCAAAAGCAAACTACTATAAACTATGGGCTTTAGATGATAATGATGTATCAGTGTAAATTCATCAATTGTAACAAATATATCACTCTGGTGGGAGATGCTAATTGTGGGGGAGGCTGGACATTTGTGGGGGAAGGAGGCATATGGGAAATCTCTGCCTTCTGCTCAATTTTTCTGTGAACCTAAAACTGCTCTAAAAAATAAAATTTATTAAAAATAATAAATAAAAATAATAATACCAAGAAGCACAGCTAAAAACACCATCAAAGGAGCTAGAAGAAAATCCTAGAAAATAGTTGATTGCCAGACTAGGTAAAAATCCAAGACTCAATTAGACGCTGTTTGAGAAATACGCATATTAAATATAAAGGCAGAAACAAGTTGACATTAAAAGGATAAAAACAAACATACCATTGGCAGGGAGTGGGGGATGAATAGGTGAAGTATAGTGGAATTTTAGGGCTATTCTGTATGATATGATAATGGTAGATACATAATATTATGCATCCATCAAAACCCATAGAACTGTACAACACAAAGATTGAACCTTAATGTAAGCTATAGAACTTAGTTAATAATAATATGTTAATATTGATATTGGTTCATTAATTGTAATAATGTATCACACTAATTCAGACTGTTAATAATAGGGGAAACTGTGTGACTATACGTGGAGGAAGGTAATATATAGAAACTCTCTGTACCGCCTGTTCAACTTCTCTGTAAAACTAAAACTGTTCTAGAAAGTAAAGTCTATAAAAAAGGAAAAATGAAATTAAAACTATTTACTCTGACTTTAGACAAGCAAAGAAATGAGTGTTTGCCCTAACAGAATTTTTAGTTTTATTACCTATATTTACCATTTGAAATATTGTCTTCAAAATTCTCAAATCCCAAATTTTTCACTAACAGAAATATTATTTTATTTTCATTTTTATCCCAAATTAGGGTTAATATATTCCCTCTGTCCCTTTGTTGTGTTGTGCGTCACTCTTTATATGATTTAATCATTATTATGTACATTTCAGTTCTTGCCTACTCAACCATAAAAACTCTGAAATGAAAAATTCTTCTTTCTCATAAAACCCAGTGCATAGTTAATTCTCAATAAATATTTATACAATAAATGAACTCAAGCAACATTAATATAGAATTTTAAAGCTGGAAAAGGTGATGTTGATATCTGATGAACCTTCCTAGTTCATCCACAAACTAGGCTGCCTATCTTGAATGTTTATTTTCAGATTTCAGATTTAATAATTTTTTTCTGTTTTCAAAGTTTACTTTTATGGCTTTTCCCCCTCTCCTTTGGTTAAATTCTTCAACCAAACAGAGAAGCATATATCGGATATGATAGATAAATCTCATTAATCATCTTTTTAAATGAATCAATTTCTTTAAAAGAAATATATAGGGTGACAGCAAAATCTAACAATATAGATGAACCTACATACTAAATGGTTTGTTGCTATTATGTTACAAAATATAATTAGTCCAATGTGTTGCTCCTCATTGGCAATGAATAGGGTATATGAAGGGAGCATTCCTGTCAGTTTCTGCACATGCATCGGTGATGCGTTGCCATAGATGGTTTGTGTATTAGTTTGCTCAGGCTGCTGTAACAAGGTACCACAAACTCAGCGGCTTAAACAATAGATTTTTTTTTTCCACATACGATAATTTCCTGGTAATAACAGAAATTTTTTGTCTCACAGTTCTGGAGGCTAGAAGTTTAAAATCATGGGGCATGTCAATAGGGTTTGTTCCTTCTGAAGGATATGAGGAAGAGTCTGTTCCATGCCTCTCCTAGCTTCTAGTCATTGCTAGTAATCTGGTGTTTCTTTGCTTCTAGATATATCACCTGATTTCTACCTTTATATCTACATAGCATTCTCCCTGTGTCTGTATCTGTGTCCAAATTTCCCCTGCATGACCTCATATTAACTTAACTAATTACATCTGCAATGATCCTATTTCCAAATAAGGTAACATTCTGAGGTACTGGGGTTTAGGGCTTCAACATATAAATTTGGGAGGAACTAAATTCAATCCATAATACTTTGTGTCTCTAATTGTCATTGAATAAATGTGCATCTAAAGCATATTTCAGAAGAAGCAATCAAGAGAGTCTATCAATTAAAAAAAAAATCTGTATCTTAGTCTTAAAGACCATGACTAATTTGGCAGCACTGAGCATAAGCTTTGGATTTTAATAATATTTCAAGCACTTATAGGCAGTTTAAACTTTGGCAAACTATCTAAATGTTCTCCATCTCAGTTTCCTCATCTACAAATTGGGACTAATAATTATACCTGCATATAGGATTATTACAAATATTAAGTAAAATAATTCATGTACAGCATTTATGACAGTGCCTGTCATCGTTTGTCATCTTGCTCCAGAAAAAATTCTGATAGAATACAAAATCCTACAATCTATCTGTCTTGTTCACAGCTATACCCAAAATCCCAATACCAGTCACAGTACCTAGAACATAATGGAGCTCCATAAAATCTTTTGGGGATGAAAACTTTGGTTTTCCACTTGACCATACCTCATACTAAATTATTTATACTTACACATACAAAAATACACACACAAAAACCTGCTAAACCTATGAGTCCTCTGCACACAAAGTCTCAGTTCCAGAATCTCAGTTTTTAAGCCTGGAAGAGGTAAGCATCTGCTTAGGAGCATCTAACACCATATAAGTAGGAAAGGCTACCAAACCAATGTGACACGATAATTGGTTGAAGTAAACCGTACTTACTTTTTCCATAGGCTAAACAAGAAAAGTGAGAGTCATTCTTTCTTCTGTTTTTTTAGAAGGCAAGCAGGTTTTCTGCTGTAGAGACTTTTGTTCTCAAATATAACTAAAAAGGGGCTGGATTATTCTAGGAAGAGAAAGTCTCACAGGGATAAAAGAGAGAGTAGTGGTGTGACTTCAGAGGGAGGGAAGATTTCTGGAAGACTGGAAGATACCCTGAAAAGAAGCAGAAACTCTAAGGTAGGTGGGCCTGAAATGTGTGGGGATTAAACCCTAAAAACCAAAGCCTTAGAAGCTTTAGGAAGGCCCAAGACGCCGAGTTGAAAATGTTTCTTATCAACTGCAAAGCCTCCAGCCTTCCAAAGTGCCCCACCAGCCTAGACAATAGGCATCTTTTCAGGGGATATAATCCTTCTTAACTCTAAGGGAAAGGACAATGTTTAATCTAATTTAGAAAAAATAAATAAAATCAGTTTGTTTTGGAACAAACCTATATCTGGAATAACATGTAACATAAATCCAAACCTCTCCTGTTTCACTAACTTGTTTTCCCTGGAGCTAGATCTACAGGTCAACTTGCAGTCTCTCTGGATTTCAAGTAGTCTCTTTTCTGGAAAAAGGGTAAAAAAAACAAAGAGTTGGGGGGCTGCGAAACTCAATGGGCAGAGTGATCATCATCTTATTGATCAAACTGCAGAATAGTAGAAAGATAGCACTCCCTTGACACTTAGAAAGGAGGTTTAGTGATAATTAAATGTATTTGATACATGATAACAAAATATTTGTTGAAATAGTTGGTAAAGCCATGTTCTTTGCTTGGTATATAGGGTTGATATAATCTCTAGATGGTATACTAGATAAATTTATGATACTAAATGGGAATGTTTGAAAATAAATAGACCTTTTTCCTACCAAAGGCAACCATGACTTGGCAGGAAACCTCCCTTTCTGTCAATCTCAAATCTCAGAACAGAGTAGACAACTGGACAGACTGGAAATGGCCCACTTTCTTCATATTTTTCTGTAAATTTCTACGAGAAGATGAGATACGTGCCTTCTTGTGGTGGGAAGGAAAGAGAAAAAAGTGTCAATGCTTTTTGAAATCTTTATCTGTTCAGTTAATTGAACCTGGCATTAAGACATTTGTAGAATATTCAGACATTCTATGGGGAAAAATTGTTTTTGTATTTGTAACAGAAAAAAATGCTAAGTGAATAATGACTTATAAGAACACAGTGGTCTAAAATATACTCATTTCAAAAGTTTAATGAAACATGAATCCACTCAGCCAGCAAATCATTATCAACTGCCAATTGCACGCCAGGTGTGCTGTCACCTTCCTCTTCCTATAATCAAGAAAAATAAGATTACGATATCTCACCTTGGATGTGCTCCTCTCATCATATTCTCAGTACATATTTACTTTTAGAATCCATCCCTCCTCTGGCTGATGTTAGTGTCTACTATTTCTTCAATTCTCCTTAGCTGAATTTTGTCTTAACTATGTAGGTAAACCAACAGAAATAAGCTTTTTCAAATATAATGTGTTTCTGAAGTAGCTAGAGAGATCAGGATTAAATGATACTGACTATATATAATGTGATAAGAGTAGTAATTATGGTCAAATTACCTTTTTCTGGACTTGGTCATGTTGAAAACTTATTGGGCACTTTAATTTTATATCCTAAAATAATCTCAAACAGGAATTTAAGTATATTTAGAACGTTGAATCAATTATGTCCTATTCTTTGAAAACTGTCTGGAAACTTTCAGCCGATTTTCTCCTTTAGGCTTCCAATTTTTTCCCACCAACTCTACTGTCTAGTTGGCTATCTTGAATCTTTACTGCTCCTCAAATTCAGAAGAAGGTAGAAGTGAAAATAATGCTTACTGAATGCCTCTAATAGTCCAAGAAAGTGCTGGTCACTTTACACACATTTTGCCATTTAAATTCTCTTAACAACTCTACAAAGTAAATATAATTTTCCCTATTTTAAAAGAAAAGGAGGGGATCCAATCAAGATGGCGGAATAGACAGTCGCAGCGTCACTCTCTCCCACAAATCGACCAAATTTACAACTATAAAAATGTAACATCAGCCAAGCTGGGGCCGCTGGAGCTCAAGGGAAGAGGAGAATTTACAACTATACAAATTTACAACTATAAAAATGTAACATCAGCCAAGCTGGGGCCGCTGGAGCTCAAGGGAAGAGGAGGAGAGACCTACGGAGTTCATCAAGGGGGAGAAACTACAATGAGAGAAAGAAAAAGCTACTCTGAGCACTTTGGGCTGCGGCTGCTTTAAGGCTCGAGCTGATGAGCACACGGAGCGGCAGCTCTGCCCTTCGGATGGAGTTACTTGTAGGCAGCAGGAGAGAAGAGGGCCTTGGCAGCCCCCAGGACAGCAAGAGCAAGGAGCCAGAACAACTGAGAAAAGGGAGCCACTCAGAGGCCATGAGTCATCACAAGGGACCAGCGCAGGGCCCATCCCCTGGGAAGTGCTTGCAGCATGGGCAGTGGGGGAGACGTGCCCACCTGGGGAACACTGGGACACAGCAAGGACAGCTGATCTGCCCCCCAATCAGCACAGGATCACTCAGAGGAGACTGGTCAGGAATACAGAATTGCATGGGGTGCAGTTTGATGAAAAGACTCAGGCCCAGACCAGAGATTCTACAGAACACAGATCCACCGGGTCTCTGGAGAGCCGGAAGTACCTATAAGGTGAACCATTAAACCCTGAGCTGCACAAAAAGCCTTCCCTAGGGAAACAGCAGCAAAGTAGCAATTTATTTTTTTTATTTTTTAGTTTTTTAAATTTTATTTGGTCGATATACAATGTGGTTGATTATTGTGGCCCATTACCGAAACTTCCCTCCCTCCTCCCTCTCCCCCCTCCCACCCAACAATGTCCCTTCTGTTCCCTTGTCATGTCAACTGCAAGGAATTCTAATTGCTGTGTCTTCTTCCCCCCTCCCCGGTTTTTTTTTTTTGTGTGTGTGTGTGTGAATTTATTTATTTATTTTTAGCTCCCACCAATAAGTGAGAACATGTGGTATTTCTCTTTCTGTGCCTGACTTGTTTCACTTAATATAATTCTCTCAAGGTCCATCCATGTCATTGCAAATAGCAGTATTTCATTCTCTTTTATAGCTGAGTCGACTTGATTTCCATTCCTTTGGGTATATTCCCAGCAGTGGGATAGCTGGGTCGTATGGTAGATCTATCTTCAGCTGTTTGAGGAACCTCCAAACCATTTTCCATAGGGGTTGCACCATTTTGCATTCCCACCAACAATGTATGAGAGTTCCTTTTTCTCCTCAACCATGCCAGCATTTATCGTTCAGCGTCTTTTGGATTTTAGCCATCCTCACTGGGGTGAGGTGGTATCTCAGTGTAGTTTTGATTTGCATTTCCCGGATGCTGAGTGATGTTGAGCATTTTTTCATATGACCGTTGGCCATTTGTATATCTTCCTTAGAGAAATGCCTGCTTAGCTCTTTTGCCCATTTTTTAATTGGGTTGCTTGTTTTTTTCTTGTAAAGTTGTTTGAGTTCCTTGTATATTCTGGATATTAATCCTTTGTCAGATGTATATTTTGCAAATATTTTCTCCCACTCTGTTGGTTGTCTTTTAACTCTGTTAATTGTTTCTTTTGTTGTACAGAAGCTCTTTAGTTTAATATAATCCCATTTGTTTATTTTTCCTTTGGTTGCCCGTGCTTTTGGGGTCATGTTCATGAAGTCTGTGTCCAGTCCTACTTCCTGAAGTGTTTCTCCTATGTTTTCTTTTCTGGTTCCCACTGGAAGTTCCCCCATGTTAGAAGCAAAAGACAAAAAATTAGTTGTGGCCCAGGCACACCACCAGCACCTTGGGGCCTGCCCAGGAACCCAAGGCAAGGAGAAAGGGAATGGACCTCTCTCCCACGACCAGGCACAACATGCCAGCACCTTGGAGCCCACCCAGGGACCTGGGGCAAGGAGAAGGGGAATGGTCCTCTCTCCCCCAACCAGGCAAGCCATGCCAGTACCTTGGGGCCCACCCAGGGACCCAGGGCATGGAGAAAGGGATTGGACCTCTCTCCCACAGCCAGGCACGCTGAGTCAGCACTTTGGGGCCCACCCAGGGACCTGGGGTATGGAGTCGGGGTCTGCACCTCTCTCCCACAACCAGGCACAACATGCCAGCACCTTGGAGCTCACCCAGGGACCTGTGGCAAGAAGAAGGGGAATGGTCCTCTCTCCCACAACCAGGCACACCATGCCAGCACCTTGGGGCCTGCCTGAGGACCCGAGGCAAGGAGAAGGGGAATGGACCTCTCTCCCACAACCAGGCACACTGAGCCAATGCTTCAGGGCCTACCTGGGGACCTGAGGCATTGAGAAGGGACTGGACCTCTCTCCCACAAACAGGCACACCAAGCCAGCACCTTGGGCGTCTGCTCTATGATAATACTGGGGGACCTGATCACATCTCTCAGCATTGGACAGATCATCTAGGCAACAAATTAACAGAGTAACCATGATTCTTTCAGAAGGAGAGAAGAAATTTAGGGCAATTAGAGGGGGGAGGGGGAGGTTGGACAAGGGGCATAAAGAATAATTATGACTTGTAACAATATATATGCTAGTAATATTGATTTAATCAACATATCTCAATGTTCAACCCCCAAAATATGTATAGTCGATTTTGATTCAATAAATAAAATAAATTTTTAAAAAAGGAGGCTCTGAGAGGTTAAAGAGCTTGCCAGATTTTCACATCACTAGTAAAGTAATAGAACAGAGAACCAAGATTGAAACCCATTTCCATGTCCTAATAAAATGCATTTTTCCCCCAAGTATTTTTGCTTCTTCCAAAATTCTTCCTCCTATTTTTTCTACATTAGTGAATAATGCCACTATTCATTCTGTTTCCCAAACTAAGAACTTAGTAATTTTCCACTCCTACTTTTCCATACGTCTACCCCTTCTGTTCTACCCCACTGGTCACCAGATCTTGTCAAGTCCACCATTTGCAAACAGTTCTCGCATCCCACCTGTCTTATCTGTCCCCATTGTGAGTACCACAGTTGGGGCTTCATATTTCCTGTCAACTACTAACTGGGATTCTTGTCATTACTCTTTTCTGGAATGGGTCCATTTTCCCTTCTTGTTACCAAGGTGATCTTTCTAGCACATGCCTCTAGCCATTTCCTCTTCAGCCTAAGTGGTATACCAGCTCCTTACTAATGTGGCCCCAGCCTCATTCCCAACCTTATCTCCTGCCCTGTCCACTCCTCACCATTCCTCACACTCAACTATGTTCATGAAGTTGCCATTAGCTGAAATACTCTTTTTCCCCTTATTCTTTTAGAATCTTTCACAAACATCCTCTTCCTACTCAGCCATCCCATCTTTCCCTAGTCAGAATTTAGTGCTTCATAGTTTGTGAGCCTCTGATACTTTACACATATTTCTTTTATAACACCTAACCAGTGGTGCCATAATTCCTCGTCCATAAGCTTATTTTTGGTATTACAGGTACAAAGCACATTGGGTGGTATATTGCTGGTACTCAAATTTATTACATGTTTTAAACAGAAATTTTATTTTCCATTAAAACATCAAAAATATCTGTGTAACAAATTGGCAAAGAATCTATTAAAGAGAACACAATATTGGAAAGAGTGTCTGAAACAACAAAGATCTATGGTCTCTGAAATGTTATTTAAATAAGAGGAGTTAAATAATTGTGCATGTATATTTTCAGATATATTTCCTAAAATAACTGTCCTAAAATAACTCTAACCTATGAAAGCACAAAGAATATAGAATTTTGATATTTTGGGGGGATAGGGTACTAAATATTTCAGGAAGGTCTGTCCAGTAATTATAATAACTTTAAAAATTTAAAACAAATTTCTCCCAGATGATGTATAGAATGTGTTAATAAATCTAACTTATAAACTCTTGTAATAAATCACATCTTAGTGGCAGTAGCAATTTTGTTTTATAGAAAGCATTAAATCCTTTTCTAAGAGGGTAAATATATATTATGTACACTATATTAAACACTCCATAAATGTTAAACAAATAAGGGAATTAGAGTCCCTCTTTAAAAAATGGATTTAATTCAAAAGAAAAAAATAATCCTTAAAATGCTAAAATTGTTGTTTAAAATTAAATAAGGCATTGAAAGCATACAGCTGCTTCTCTATCTTAAAAAATAAAATAAAAAACTGGACAGAATTTCCTTGTCTTAAATAAGCATGTTAAAGACATTGCTTAATAGGAAAGCTTAAGCACTCTTATTCAAACAGTAATTGTTTTCCAAACATGAATTTAAGAAAGGACACCACTCTAGACTTTTTTCAGTCTTACAGGATTTTGGTCATCGGATCTTCCTTTTTTCACTTCTTACTAGTCCCCATACTCAAATTATATTCATGTCTTGACCCAGGAGAAACATCCTCTCCTCTGAGTAGCATTCCCTGGCCCTCTCTTACCTGCAGACTTAATTACCCCCTAGGCTACAGTTCCATTGCACTTTATAGACACCATTATTATAGTTGTTGTTGCTTTTTATTATCACTATTTATTTGTGTATCCTCTTTCTCCTGCTAGACTGACAGCTCTATGCAGACATGAACCAGTCCTACTTTTAGGCAACAGGAACATAACTAAGAATAAACCTTGAAAGTCATCATTGTGGAATAGCAGCAAATTGGCAGAACACAAATAGATTCCAGTAATATTCCTTTACTGGGGAGGAAAATTGTGATAGTAAACTTACCCTGTCATTGTTACTTGCAACCATAAAAAATCCAGGCATTAAAATAATAAAGGTGCTCAGTATAAGTATTTGTTGGAAATCAATGAAAACCTTAACACCGGGCTTTAGTGCCCCCAGATATAGGTGGGTGGTGGGAGGAAGATATGTTGGAGTAAATGGAAAAAATATCATTTACTAATCTGGCTAGTTAAGAGAGACAAGGCATCGTACAATTTGAATAAACAGTGAATTTGTGTATTCCCTACCCTGAATGCTTACAGCCTAGACTATTGCCTTGAAAAAATGTACAGTTGTGCTTAACCTTGAGTGTTTTTCTCAATCTGAGATTGCTGAGAAGGCTTGGTACATCCTTTAGAAGAAGAAGTTCGTGTAACCTCCTGAGCTAAGGGGAAGGAGGGTTGGTTAAGAAAGTGCTCAGATACTGCTGGACTCCTTTGGACTCAACATAGCAAACAACGCTTTTGGCTGATTTAATGTCCTTCCCAAGGCAGAATAAGAATCAGAAAGACTTAAAGAATCAGAAAACCTGTCAAATCCCTACAACAAAGCTTCTTTTGGGAGTCTTGGAGCCCTTTGAAAATCTGATAAAAAATATATATATAATCTGTTTACCCCGAAAAATGATATATATGTATTTATTGTTTTTTTTTAATGTCATGGGATTATAGGATTTTCCAGGAGCCAATCCATCTGTGCAGGTGAGGGTAAAGACCCCTGAGGAAGTCAGAAGCAGCTCCAGCAGAAGCTGCCAGACTGGTGGGCTTTGAAAATAACAAGAGCAAAAACAACTTTCAGGGTCTGGGTATAATCTTCCAGAGGCTGAGTGAGTTTTCCAGCAGCAGCATCGTATCAGCAGTTGGGAGCTGAGCAAGTGGCTGCCAGATGCTAAAAGCATTTTGGTACTCCAAGCCAGAGGCAAATAGAGCTACATAAAGTGAGCCGGCAGTAGGGGATTCAGAGCAGCGCTGCCTGCTGCAATGGGCTGTTGAAAATGGGTTGCCTTGGGACAGAGTTTCGAGGCACATGAATGGGAACGGCTCTTCTTGCTTTCCCTCTTGGAGATCTCCCCTTGAAGACACTTTGCAGGGAGGGAATACAAATCTTTGAAATGGGTGTTTTTACAGTCCAGCATAGCTCTTGTTACCAATCTCATGAAAATGCTAAATAGGTATTAGTCAGGGTTCTTCAAAGAATAAAACAGAACCAGAGGGGAAAAAAAAAATATATATATATATATATACACACACACACATACACACACACGATATATATATATATATATATATGTATATGAAACATATATATATATATATGTATATATATGAAAGAGAGAGAGAGAGATTTATTACAAGGAAGTGTTTCATGCGATTATGGAAGTTGAGAAGTCCCAGTATCTGCAGTCAAAAGTTAGGCCCAGGAGGGGCAGTGGTATAGTTCTAATCCAAGTCCAAGTCTGAAGGCAGGAGAAGACGGATGTCCCAGCTCAAAGACAATCAGGCAGAGAGAATGAATTCTCTCTTACTCAGCCCTTTTGTTCTATTCAATGGATTGGATGATGCCCACCCACACTGGGAAGGATAATCTGCTTTACTCAGGCTACAGACTCAAATGTTAATGTCATCCAGAAACACTTTCTTAAGCACACCCAGAATAACGTTTAACCAAGTATCTAAGCACCCTGTGACCAGGTCAAGTTGACACATAAAATTAGCTATCACAGTGACCTCAAGTAGAAGGGTTACCAAGGAAGTTTTCAGGGAGAGCCAACCACAGCCCAAAGCAGAACACAAAAAAAACTTCGGACACTATTACTGACTGTTATAAATATGGTTAACAAAAGCAGTCAAGACGACTTATTAGAATTGTTATTCCTCTCTACCATGAGTGAACTAAAGCAACGGAAAAGTATGAGCTGTTTCTTAGATCTTATTCTAAAAATAAGTAAAAATGTTTTCTTTTTATATTCCCTCAGGTATGTGTTGAATGTTTATCAAGAATACATTGCAGGGCCGGCCCGGTGGCGCACTGGATAAGTGCGCCGCTTGGGAAGCGCGGCGGCGCTCCCGCCCGAGGGTTCGGATCCCACATACAGACCGGTTCCCGCTCACTGGCTGAGCGAGGCGCGGGAGCAACACCGAGGGTTGTGATCCCGTTGCCGGTCCCTGGTCCGGTACGGGGGCAACACTGAGGGTTGCGATCCGTTGCCGGACACGGAAAAAGACAAAAGACAAAAAAAAAAAAAAAAAGAATACATTGCAATGTCTGTCTTGCTGATCATGCTATTTGCAAGGGATTTATTTTTTTCTTTATTTGTTATAAATTTTCTTCTGTGGCCATTATGACTGTTTAGGGAATTGGAATATATTTATCTTGGCACAAGTGGTCTAAGTTTTGCAAAAATGTGTATATAATACTCTAACCCACCATATATAAGATGAGAAAACCAGAATCTTTTGAAGGAACAACTCTTTTTTTAACTATTGTCTGATTTTAAAATGAGATTTAGGATGATTCTGGAAAAATATCTAGTGTTTGGCCATTTAAGATTGTACCTATCAGTGATTTTGTAATATCTAATAGTTTTCTCATTTATCTGTGAGTTCCAGGCACCAGAATTTGGTCAACTGGCAGTTATCCGTGCTAATTAGGAGGAGAAATTTTAACAGCAGAAATAGTTTCAAACCATAGACACCCTAAACCATGCTGTATTTGATTTTAAACGTTCTACATGTTCTAGTTTTGTTTTTCATGTCAAACTTTCCCATATTCTGCCGATGCTCACCACAACTTTCTTCATGTTTACATATCAACTGCATAATGGGAAGAAATTCAGACCCTAAGGCCCTACCTCTTATTAGGACATTAAATTTAAAAGGAGTTTTAGATAATCCATTAAGTAAATACCTCTCACTCAGCTAATTAAAAGTTGAATATACACATTAAATCCAGCTTAAGAAAAATGTTGACGGTGACTTTAGTGAACTAAGGCCCTTGGGAATAAAGGAGAGCGCCAACTTTCTCATGCCCTTTGCTGTAGGTTTCCTTGCTAGCGACTCCCCGGCATAACTCTAATCCACATTGGTCCATGGCCACATGAGGCTTCAATGGCAGAAGAGAAGGGAACAGGATTTGTTTTTTAAATAATGACAAGGAAAATCCTCTGAATCCCTTCTCCATTAGGTCCTGAAGCCTGGATTGGAGGTGGAGGGGTGGATTTTCATATCTAATAATGAAATTTATTTTATAAACTTATTTAATATATGTCATGGATATTTAACAATTCATTGGGATCACCTCTACTTCGCAGGCTGGTTAAATTACAGAAAAGTTCGGGTGAAGGGAAAGCATGAGTTATCCTATGAGTTAGGGGAGACCCTGAAATGGTTGCTAGCACATGCTTCTTAAGCATGCTCCTGCTTTCTTTCCCAGCCTCGCCATTTTTCTGTTACCGCTGCCTAACCAGTTCTTTCTCCTCCTTTTCCTTCTCAGCCCGACTCCCTTTCGTTTTTCAGCTATGATGTTTTCTTCCCCAGGTAACAACCATACTGTCCCTCTTTGTCATGACATTGTTTGAGGAAATCCTTTATCCCCAAGTTTTCTTTCTTTCTCTTTAGTGTCCCTTTCTAATATCCACATACTCTAAGGTTTGTGCTCCTTCAAGCTTCCTGCCAGTGGGAGCTTGTTCTTTAATTCTATGTCAATCGTAGCCCTTCACACGGACTTCTCCAGAGTCACTTTTCAATGAGGTTCTCATAGAAGTAGAGTAGAATAATGGTTACCAGAGACCGGGAAGGGGAGGAGTGTGGGAGGGAAAAGAAGAGGTGAATTAACAGATACAAAGGTACAGGTAAATAGAAAGAATATGTTCTGGTGCTCTGGGCTGACTAAAGCTAATATTATTAGCTTTATAGAAATATACGATATAGAAATATATCATATATTTCTAAATAGCTAGAAAAGAGGATCTTGACCATAATCACCACAAAGAAAACATAAATGTTTAGGTGATGGATATGCTATCTACCTTAAGTGAATCCTTGTACAATATATGCATGTGTTGAAACAACACACTGTACCGCACAAATACATACAATTAAAAATAAATTAAAAAAAAAATTTTTTTTAAAGAATCACTTTCCCGATGATAGTCTCTTAACTACCGATGAGGTAAAATGAAGAAAGAGAAGCCAGGAAAGTAAGGGAGCACAAAAGCAAAAAGACAAATTAATAGCACGTTTATGCAACACTGGCTGTGCATTTCAGGGCAGGGGAGCTGGTAATAGGTCACGACATCCAGAAATCACTTTAACAGTGGAACATCTGTCATGTCTGAGGGCCAGGCCCTGTCTGTGCCTGGCGCCAGGCCTGTGGCACCAATTTATATCTCCCTTTAAGGCCCCAGGCTCCTTATATAATCACTGATGTAGGGTGTGCAGTGTCAACCACAATTAATACCCAAGTTCACCTTCTGATCCCAGGAACTGGACTACTGACTAATAGCAGAGTTTCTTCCAAAATATAAAAATAACTATGCTTAAGGAATATTATCTATAAAATCCTAACTATTAGGGCTAGAAAGCAGCCAATATGAATTGAATGATCTTTTTTTTTTTTTTTTTCCTGATGACAACAGTTTGGAACAAACAACAATTTAAATCTTCCCAAAAGTGCCTCTATCTTTAAACTAAAAAGCTCAAGGAGATGAAAAAAAAATCAGAGCTATAGAAAGACAGATGTGAATTTTTAACCCATGAATCACTGTTACTGAGTGTGTTTTTGTATTTCTTAATTTGAAGAGAATTTTGGAAAATAAAGCAGCAACCAAGAGAAAACTGGGACTGCAAAGCAGGCATTGCATCAATGGCGGAATTTCAAGGTAGTGGTGGAAAACAACACTGTGACTGATGACAAAGTCAGATTGTTTTTCCATCAAAATTCTCTTTTATAATATCTACCAATCAAGTAAACACCATTCATTTTCTTGAAAGTTAGATGCCTCTAAGAATCCAGTGTGTCCAACATTACTATCAAATAGTAGTCCTCTATATCTGGATAAAATTTAACCCCCCTAATATCATATAGAGTATAACATAGGAAATAATTTTTAACAGGATGTCTTTGAACTTAAAGAAATTTTAAAAACATTAACTTACAGAATGTATAAGTATCATACTCATTTATGTTTACAAAATAGGTCAGTATAAAGGTAAGGCATTTCAAAGATACAATATGATATGATTAATCTGAGGGTCCACCAGGGTTCGGGAACTTGAAGTCACCATTTCCTTTAATATCCAAATAACACCCATTCAGTCCTTCACCTCACATGATTGCAGACATCCATGTCCCTTTTCACATTCCACTTCCCTAATTTTACTGAGAATCCTGAAGAATACTTGCACATTCCACTTGCCAATCTTGGGGTGCAGGGGGCAATGGTCATACTCATTTCTTCCTCTTCTATAAGCCACTTTCTTTATTGCTGGCCAACAAATAGAATTCAAAGACTGATGGCACACTTTGAAAGAATGCTGCTTCCTTCCTGTTAGCCTCAGAAGGAACAGCTATACTCATAGCATGAGTTTAGTACAATTGTGGTCAGAGAACCGTTTCATAATTTCCCTTAGCAAAGTTAATTCCAAGCTTCAATGATTAATAAAGCTTAAATGAAATTTTAAGTATAAATAAAGGAATCACAACAAAGAAAAAAATTAAGGTCAGATATTATTAGTTCTTCTAAAGGTCATGTTTCACACGTTTTTATGAGAAGTTCACTACTTGTTATCTCCCTCCCTTTTTGCTAGACCCTAGGGCTGAGTCCCAGACCCTTTACTCTGTCTCTTACCATCCTTCAATGGCCCTTACCTCCTGCCTCTATTATTCACCACCCAGATGAAGCAAAGGGTCAGTTAGCCAAATGATCTCCCAGAACTGCCAGCTCAGTCAATGAGCACCATTTCACTGTTTAGCAGAGCAATTTGTCTTCTTTGCGCAAACCTTTTCCAGCACACATGTTCCAGACTACCTTTTCATAAGCAGTAGTCCTGTTAAGGTGCTTTTCTCAAACAATAAAAGAGTCTCCACTTCAGCCAGAACTGAATTCTGCTTTCCCCAACCTCTGACCACAATCAAATTCACAAATAATTGCACTTTTTAAAATGTTGTCCTACTGAACATATATTAAATCACCACAATCTATGGAAAAGTGCAAAAAGGGGCTCAGTGTGTTAGATATGTTAATTTTCAAAGGAGATAGAGACAGAGACAGAGACAGAGAGAGAGACAGAGACAGAGAGAGAGACAGAGAGAGAGAGAGAGAGAGAAGGCAATAGTTCTAGGAATAAAAAAAAGGAAACATAGCGAAAAAGGGACAAAATGTCTTGCAAAATACAACTGGGACTTTCATATCCTACATACCATTAGGAAATTTTAGAGCATGGGGGCGTCATTTTCACTGTGGTTATGATATGCCAGGCTGTGGTGAATTCAGTAGAGTATGAAACATAACAGTGAAACCACATTTTTATGTTCTTAATTGTAATTTTAAACAAATGTAAGAAATTCTCATGGATTTCTACTTATACATTTGTAAAATTATTCACCTTCTTTTTTTTTTTTTTTTTGTAATGATAAGTTTACATGTTTGTTCCTCTCACTAGACTGGACTTTCTGGGAATATAATCATATGCACTACAAAAAGAAAAAGAAAAAAGAAATTCTCATGAATTTCCCTACAGTGAAATACCAAAAGAACAACAAATCCTCCTCTTTCCTTTCTTCTTTTCTAGGTTAGAAGCAGAGCAAAGGCTAGAAGAAGAGAGAATCTCTATCCTAGTCTCCCACTGCTTGCTCCAGCTTTCTCCTGTCAGGGTGGAACTCCAAGGCCATTTTGTCAGACTAACCCTTGATCACTGTGTTGGCAGCAGACAGGGACCTGGTCCAAAAGGCTGGAACGGAAGCAAAGCAAATGTGCACGTGTGAGTGGTCATTATCAAGTCCTTAAACACAGAAAGAAGGTGACAGCAAAGTGCCACAGCCATGCTAAAGGCAACTTTGTATTTCAATGACCTTGATGTGAAGGAATAGAAAACTGTTTTATGTTTACAGGTCTCCCTCTCCTCTCCACACCTCCTCCACCAACCCCATCTCTTGCCCCAGCCATTTTACAGACACTTCACATCTAAATATTTACAAATTAAGAAGAGATAGGAGAAATTTTCATGATTGCTGTGCTCTTGCAGCACTGGCAAGGATTCCTCCCACGGCTCACACCCGTCACCCTGAGCAGCAGGAATTCCCATCAATGATAAACACCTGAGGCTTTGATAAGCTCAGAGGAAGAAAGTTTGAAACTGAGGTTTACTTTTAATAAACATGACTTCACTAAAGGCTTCCTTTTATTTGGTGGGATCAGGAACAAAAATAAACATGGTAATGAGAAGGTTGATCTGGAGGAACGTTTCTTCTCCACGGTGCTGTGTCACATTTACAATCATACAAGTCATAGAATCCTAGAACTGAAAGGGAAGAACTCAGAGAGAATAAGCAAGTTGTCCAAGACCACACAAACAGTGTCAGGACTAAAACTCAGGCCTGGAGATTTTCAAGTGAGTACTCTTTTATATGTAGCACTTATCCCCAAATGTTTACATAAAAATCACCAATGGCACTCTTTAAAATCTAAGCTCTAGTTTCATCCTCAGAGCATCCTGTTTGGTAAGACAAGGGTGGGACCTAGGAATCTGTATTGCTACTGAGTTTCCCCCTGATTCAAATGCAATTGGACCGTTCCATTGGGAAAGTGCACTACTTTTTGGCTGCTGAAAAAGTCACCAAATTTTGCTCACAGTATTTATATATATATATTTTAGTCTATCCATGGCTAGCTGCTCATATTTTTCCCTTCACCAACAGGTTCAAGATTAAGACGAACCTGTCAGCAAGTAGAGATCACATTTAGACCTCCATTCATTATGAACTCTACATAGAATTTTGGGTAAAGGGTAGGTGTGGAAAGGACAGTCTCTCACATAAGGAGATGCTACCACTTTAAAGAATGGTACAAGTAATGCCTGAATATGTGCCTATTGAAAAATTTAAATAGTGCAAGAGAAGAAAAATTAAAAAGTAAAGGTCTACTTTTATTCATTCCCTAATTTCACTCCTCTCCTCAGAGTTACTCATTGCTAACTGTTGGGTATATACCTTTCAGATTTTTTGTACAATTACATACACAGGTGTGTGTCCATGTACATGTGTACTTTTTGCCCTTTTGCTTTTGAAAAGTTCTGCTTATAAAAGAATTGAGGCATTTTTTTTTTCATCACATAGGTGACAGAGGATGCTGTCATCAGCACGGAAGCAATCAAACTTAAATCAAGGACACCTCAGGATGTGTGACTGCTACTGGTAATTAAGTATCTGCTCTTGACCTTTTTAGAAATGAAGACTTCCTGGACCTCACTCACCTCCCCAAATACATTTTGGTCAGTAAGTGATGTTTATAAGTCATATAAAAAAATCTGTGAGGATGCTAAAGGAAGAGGAAAGGGCTGGCAGTCACATCGTGTAAACTCGTGAAAATTATTAAAGTCCTCACTCGAACACAAGGTGCTAAGTTAATTCACCTCATTGTAAGCTCCACGTGACTGAGAATCTGTTTCTGTGAGAAGGGTTGGATGGGGTGGGGCCAAGGGTACAAAGGGGGATGCTGCTGTGCATTCTTATACAATGTGCAGTTTTTACTCTGCTTTTTCACCTTCCCATCCCCACAATCCACCTTCAATGCCCCTCTTGCTAAGGCCACCAAGACTACGAAATGTTGAGCTTCATCCTCTTGACTTCAGTAGCATTTGTCGGTTGACCATTTCTTTCTTTTGCAAAGATTCCTCTTCCCTTCCCTCTCCTCTGTTTTTGGTGAAACCGAGCATTCATTCTCCATCTTTACCAGTTTCTCTTAAGTATTCACAGACCTCAGGGTTCCATCCTAGGAGTGCGTTTATGCTTGCTCTGTATTCTTTACCTAATGGAGCTCATAAAAGGTCATAGCCTCAGTACTATGTTTGTGTCGCCAAAATTCATATGTTGAAACCTAATTACCAAGATGATGGTTTTAAGAGGTGGGGCCTTTAGGAGGTAATTAGGTTATGAGGGTGGAACCCTTATGGATGGGATTGGTGCCCTCATAAAAGAGGCCCCAGAGAGCTGCCATGCCCTTTCTTCCATGTGAGGACACAGCAAGAAGGTGCCATCTATGAAACAGGAAACTGGCCTTCGCCAGACACTAAATCTGCCAGCACCTTTGCCTTGGACTTTCCACCCTCTAGAATTGGAAGAAATAAATTTCTGTTGTTTATAAGCCACGCACTTTATGGTATTTTTTTATAGCAGCCTGAATGAACTAAGACATTCAACAATGACACTCAACTCTGCAAGTACAGCCCCATTTCACATTGAGCTCAAGACCCACCCTCTGCATGGCCTCCAGCAACTCAAACATGACCTGTCTGACAGCACACAATGTCTCCCTCTTCACCTTTCTGCCAAGCCTGCTCCCTCGGCCCAATGTATTACCCATCTCAGTGCAGGATAAAATCATATATTAGTTTTGTGAATTAAGAACTTCATCATCATTCCTCACTTCTCCCTTTACCTTATTCTTCACATCAGTCAATCATCAAATCCTATGGAGCCCACCTCCATAATATTTATTTTCTCCATTACCTCTCTGCTCCCATTGCTATAATCCTAATTTTCATCATCTCCACTTGGACCAAAATACTGGCTCCCTAGCAGTCATCCCTATGTGAAATCTCCTTCTTCCTCCAAGCCCACACATTTTGCGCCAAAAATATTTATGTGTCTAAAACGTGTAACATATTATGTCACCCCTCACTTAATAACCTTAAGTAATTTTTCATAACCTAAAGGATAAAAATTTAAAATCATTAAGATACTTTCTAATCCTGTCCCAACTTACATTTCCAGCCTTATCTCTTGTCACAAATAAACAATTGCCGTAGGATACCAGAATCTTCCTCATCTAGCTTTGACTGCTCAGTTTCCTCAGCCCAGAGTGCTCTCCTCTGCCAGCAACTCCTTCAGAGTGTAAAGTAAATGCTTTCTCCCCCATAAATCTATGCCTGGCAACACCTCTTCACAAACTCCTCAAAAGCAGTCACACCTTTCTTGGTGTTCCTATGATGCATTTACTTCTATCAGGACACTGATTCTAACATTCATTCATATATTCCTTCAGCCAGCATGTAAGCAAGCACCCACAACAATGTATCATAATGACACACATCATTTCTAAACCCTACTCATCCTAGTAAACCTACTAAACTGGGAACTCTGCACCAAACTCCAATGTATAGTATATGGTGCCTTGTATACAAAAGGTTCTCAAAAAACATTTGTTGTTAAATTAAAGAAACCTATAATTCCAATAAATAATAGCCCTCTGTAGAAATTACCCATCATGTCATTTCTTGCTAAACTAGACACTACAAAGTCACAACTCTGAACTCTAGCCTCCAAAATTTGTTCATTCATTCTTTTATTGGTTCATGTTTTCCATAATTATTAAGTACCTGCTGTGTGCCAGGTACAACTCTAGGTGTTAAGGACAGTGAGCAAGATAGACAAAAACCCTGACCTCCTACTGTTTACACTTGGTGATAAAATCAGACAATAGACAAATTTATCAGTAGAATATATCATACTTCAGTCAGGGGTAAGTGCTAGGGAGGAAAATAAAGCAGAAAGGAGATAGTGTTGGGGGCTTGGTATTCTGAACAGAGAAGTCAGGAAATAGTTTAGGATGTTATAATTCTAGTTTGTAGTCCAGGGACAGCTTCCTACAAAATCCAGGGGAAAAAGAATACTGAATCCACATTCCCAGTCCCTTAGAAAAAATGAGGAGTATAAATGGTATAGGTTTGGAACCCAAAGTGGCCAGCATCTCACCACCACATGCTGTGGATTCATTAGGAATATGAATTGACAGAAATTTTGTTAACCTGGGGATACAGTCATAGGTTTATATGTCCCTGAGAGAACCTCAGGACTTTATAAGAAAGAAACCTTGAAGCTCTAGGGCATTGTGGTGAACTTTGGAGAAGAGGCTCAAGTAAGTTACCAGGTGCAGGCTTGGGCCTGATCTCTCCAGTCGGGTTGAGGAAGGCTTAAATAGTAGCCCGGGGTTGAGTTCCATCAGTAGGCTTGGGCAAGTTCTCTTAAGTTAATATTCTTAATTTTTATTTATTTATCTCTTTTTCATCTGTATAGGAGATGTAAAACCCAATTACAAACTAGTTCTAATTCCATGACTTTCAATGTTTTACATATTAATTTTTTACATGTCATTTTTAAAAATGTGTCAACAATTTTTATGGTGTAAGGCTGGTATGCATCTTTTGAAAACACTATTTCCACAATTATGTGCATAATGATATTTAGTTACTACAAACAGAAATCACTTGGAAGGAAAGGAGATACTCTTACAAATAAATTTTTGTTTTATTCTTAAAGAAATTTGGATCCTTTGAATACCATGTTTAATTTAATCATTTTATTTAATCAGTTTATTGTCATTCTGGAGGGCTTTCCGAGGCCTCTCTCAACTAATAACCAACTGGCAAAAATTATTAATGGAAGTACCATTACTAAAGCTGTATCTAAAGGCTAGACTTGTAAAAGAATTGGCATCCTAAGGACAGTTATTTTGAAAGGATTTAATAAATGATTAAAAACTACAGTTATCATGCCATTTTGAAATTCTTTTTACTATTATTTAAGACATAAATTTCTTCTTGAAATAAAATGATATAAATTGAGTTATGTGATAAATTCACAGAATTAAACACAGAAACCTCTCACTCCAGACTATGAGCTAAAGAATATTCTTGTAATAGCAGATTTGTAAATGACATCACTTGGAATGACAGATCACTTTGAGCAAGGCAGAGCATTCATAAGAGAGAGAAAGAGAAAGACTGGAAGTTTTTTGTACAAATCACCTCATTGTTGCAGGTGGTTAGAAGCAGGGAGCTCACTACTGTATTTTAAGAGGTGCTTTCCTTTAGCCACTACCTTTACCTAATTCCATACCTGTCAAGCTGCAGGTTTGAGAATGAAGTGTCTGCTCTGATGCTCTGATTCACCTCCACCTGCCTCTAATCAATCTCCACAGAGACTAGTTCTAGCCTTTAACAGGAAGAACAAAGAAAGGCCATGGCTTAGATGACTCTTAATAATATAGCTAGCTTTTTCTTACTGAGGAGTCTGGTGCATATCACCCAGATGCTTTGCCTGGATTCAGACAACTTCTCATCCAGTATCTTTGCCTAAGTCACTGATCCCTGATCTCTGATCCTTGCCTGAATTATAATTCTCTCTGTCTGTACTGGTGGTGAGCTGGAGCTGCTTCACATCGGCTTGCAAGAATGGATTGCTAAAATTTCAAAACTTTTGCAAGACCGTTGATGTCACTTTGATAGCTTGAAATTTGTCGTCAGGAGTACTTACACCAGAAAAATTGGCACATGCTACAAGTCAGGGCTCTTCAACCACCCTATTCCATTTCTAATAAATAACTACTCTTCCTTGGCATCTCTAATAAAGATAACATGCTATCTGCTTAATAAAGCTTCTTTTGGCAACATAGGTGATCATTTCAAAGAGATAAAACCATTTGGGGCAGAAAAAAATATATATGACTTGCTGATTTTTTTTTTTTTAATTCCTCAACATTAATAGCAATAGCAAGGGATCCAGCTTGAGCCCAATCCCTGGCTGAGGTTTAGTTCTGTGTGCACATGTTTGATGAACCAGTGGGATGACCTGTTTTTTTAAGAGAAAGACTAAGGAGGTTCTTGAAAGACAACTGGCTCTAAGGGAAGAGAGAACTAGGCACCGTGGACTTTCCTAATACCAAACCTTCCTTACCCTTGAGGAAGGGCAATCCTGAGATTAATTCAACCTAGAGGTCATGTATAGTTGCCTTACTTTATAGTAACTAGATAAGAATGCTTTAGCCCACCCGTTTCATAGATTAAGTCTTATTTCCTTCTCAAGATTTCTGAAAAAATATATGGTGTTTATGTTTGCATGGTTTCATCTCAAATTTTGTACTACTGCTTTCTTCAAAATTAGTTCAGTTTGGGGGTCATTTTGCATTATGCATGTAGTTGTTCTTATTCCACATCATGTCAACACAATTACCAAATTCAGTCTGTTTCCGTAATCCCTCATTTCCGATGGAGAATGGAGACCAACAACCACAACAAAAGCCAAGACAATTTTGTATGTAGACTTCACTGGGGAGACCCAAGGATTTGTAACATAGAAACATTCTATGGTCTGAATGTTTGTGTCCCTTCAAAATGCATATGTTGAAAACCTAATCCCCAATGTGATAGTATTAGGAGGTAGGACTTTTGTTGGGTGGTTAGGTCATCAATGGGGTTAGTGCCCTTGTAAAAGAGGCCCAGAGAACTGCCTTGCTCCTTGCACTATGTGAGCACAAAATGAGACAGCACCATCTAGCACCATCTATGAGAAAGCAGGTCTTCACCAGACACCAAATTTGCCAGCGCCTTGATCTTAGACTTCCCAGCCTCCCAAACTGTGAGAAATAAATTTCCATTGTTTATAGGCTACCCAGTCTATAGTATTTTGTTATAGAAGCCCAAATGGATTAAGACAAAATTCAAAACAAATCAAAATTCGTAAAAAATCCTTTTAGGTATTACCAAAGCACGGCTTCCCTTTTATCTCTCTCTCTCTCTCACTCTCTGGTACCACTTCTAGAAAGATATAATGAAGAAGAGGAAGGAGTTACCTACTTTGCAACAGAACACCATTAAACTTTGGCAGTGAGAGCACTGCAGGGTGCCCTGTGCAGTAGGAGGCAGCTGAGCTTGGTGGGAGATTGAGGTGTCCACAGAGGGATCAAGGTACCAAGTAGATGTGGGTGGGGTCAGCAGAAGAACTAGCCCAGTTTCCTGACTAATGCTAAAGTAGCATAATCTGACAAAAGCAGCAGGAATGCCCAGCAGAGGTAACAAGACCCAGCAGACAACATAGCACCTTGTAGACAAAGCCTAGAACTAAAGAGGGAAGAAATGGTAAATGCCCACATGAACCAATGAATAAAACTGGCACATAAACACATGGGAGATTTTTCCTGAGTTTCCAGAAAATTCTTAGAAGGGCACTGGGCAGGGTTATTGTGTTGTTTATCATCAGAAAGGTGAGGGGGAAAAATGTAAGGTACTGGTAAAAAATAAACTAGATAAAATTTGACCGTTATTTTCAACTTTTCAGAGTTGAGTACTGAATGTGATTTAAATAAATTGCTAAAATTAACAGTTTATTCATTTAATCGTTCATCTAAATTTATTAATTTTTAAAATCCTATTACCAGTTGGGGCTCAGCATTTGTGAGTATGGTATTGGGCTTTGCTTTTGTAGAGTCTGTCTGCTGCATGAATTTTGAAGTAATGCCAGGAGCAAAAAGTAACATGTTCTTATAAAATTTTGCAGACATGATGCGTTAACAGAGAAAAAAATTATGAATAATAATGAGAGCATTCACAAATATCATTAAGACAAAAATTTCAAAAATTACCTGGTAGGCAAGAGCAATAAAGTTGTAGAATAAAAACTTTAGTTATGATAGTAAGGATGAGAGGAGGAAAGAGGCAGTATCTAAGATTTGGAAGATCTTTCTGGCCTTGGGTGAAATGTATGCACTGTTTAAAATTAATGCCATGGCTTTATTTTTATATTGGTCATAATTTTCAGTGACAGTGGAGTTATCTTCCACAAAACCCCATATGAAACCCAGTAGATCCCTTTATGATCATATGTGTTGTGGTGGTTAATTTTGCAGTAGTTCCTCCCTTATTTGTGATTTTGCTTTTCATTGTTTCAGTTAACCATGGTCAGCTTCAGTCCAAAAATACTAAATGGATAATTCGAGAAATAACTCATAAGTTTTAAACTGAGTGCAGTTATGGGTAGTGTACTGAAATCTTGAGCCGTCCTGCTCTGTTCTGCCTTGGATGTGAATCATCCCTTTGTCCAGCTGATCCAACCTGTCTGTGTTCCCCACCCATTAGTCACTTAGTAGCCTTCTCAGTTATCAGATTGACTGTCACATGGTATTCCAGTATTTGTGCTCAAGTCACCCTTATTTTACTTAACAACGGCCCCAAAGTGCAAGAGTAGTGATGCTGTCAATTTGGTTATGCCAAAGAGAAACCATAAAGTACTTTCTTTAAGTAAAAAGGTGAAAGTTCTCAACTTAATAAGGAAAAAAAAAATCGCATGCTGAGGTTGCTAAGATCTATGGTAAGAATGAATCTTCTTTCCGTGACATTGTGAAGAAGGAAAAAGAAGTCTGTGTTGGCTTTGCTGTCATACCTCAAACTGCAAAAGTTATGGCCACAGTATACGATAAGTGCTCAGTTAAGATGGAAAAGGCATTAAATTTGTAGGTGAAAGACATAAACAGAAACGTGTTCCAATTGACAGCAGTTGGGTTTGGTAACATCTGAGGTTTCAGGTATCCACTGGGGGTTTTGAAACATATCCCCCGTATCCACGGGGGACTACTGCATTTGGTGATAGGGACCTTAAAGAGGTGATTACATTAAAACGAGGCTATTAGGGTGGGCCTTAATCCAATCTGACTGGAGTCCTCATAAGAAGTGGACATTTGGATACACAGAGAGGTACCAGGGGTGCCCATCCACAGTGTGAAGAAGCAGCAGGAGAATGGCCATCTGAAAGTCCAGGAGAGACAGCTCAGAAAAACCTACCCTGTTGGTGCTTTCATCTTGGACTTCCATCCTTCAGAACCGTGAGAAAATACATTTCTGTTGTTTAGTCACCCAGTCTGTGCTATTTTGTTATGGCAGCCTTAGCAAGTTAATACAGTCACCCAATCTATTATTTACGTGTATGAATGGAATTATGTATCGGTAATATTTTTCTAAAAATTCTATCAAAAGTTTTCTATCCCAATACTTTAAATAAAGTGGAGGGAAGTCTATTTTTTTAGTCTTATGTTTTCCTGAATTTCTCTGCTGAGTGCATGCCCCTCGTCTAGTCGTGACTAGGGTCTCTTGCCCTTGTGTCTTTGGGATCTTTTTATAAACAGTTCTGAGTATATTCAAAGCACTTCTTATACCTCAATTTCCTAGGAAAAATACAAGAATAATTTAAGATTAGAAGTTTTATTATGAAGTCAACCTAAAGTTTAAGTATCATTTTGGTTACAATTAATCTTTAAAAAACAGAAAAGAACAGGCTGCAGTATCAGGGTCAGAGCATTTGAATTTTTTTATTTGTGATTGTTGTTTTCTCCAGCCAGCTTATTCATAAATATTAATTATGTGATAGTTGAATCGTCGTTGTGCAGAAAGGAAGGTCTTTGCACCCTCTGCAATTATGTTTGTATTGCCTTTTCTACACAACGATTATTCAACTATCACATAATTAATATTTATGAATAAGCTGGCTGGAAAAAACAACAATCACAATAAACACCTTTATTTTGATTAAAGAAGAAAAAGTATACTGATGTTTTTAAGTGCAAGTATTCGTGTTTGTGTATTTGTGTATATATGTAGATTTGTGACTGTATATTTGTGTTGGTATATCACCTAAGAGAATAGATTAAACCATTTATGGTTTGTGTGTCCCTGGATAAATTCCTTAATCTAAGCCACTGTTCCCTCATCTATAAACTAGGCTAATAAAATACTACCTCCAAAGGTAGTATTTGGAAGAAGAGACTAAATAAGAAAACATGTGCAAAACTCTTAGCAGAGTGACTGAAACATAGTAAGAGCTCCATAAAAGTTAGCAAATATAAGCTTTTATTACCAAAAAGCTCATACGTTGGATTCCTCAAAGGCAGAGACTGTAGTTATCTTTGGGAAAGTATCATGCCTGACAGTGTAGGCTCCCAGTGAGTACTGTGGGTTGAATTGAATTGGACTAAAATAGATAAATAGTTATAGAAATAGAAAGTAAAAGAAATAGAAAGCATTACATTTACACAATGCTTTCTATTTCTATTACTTTCTAAAAGTATTTTAATATTGCAAAGAAAAAATTTATCAAATGTTAAGGTATTAAACTGGGTAAAATAAACTATATTAAGGAATCAAAGTCAGTCCAGGCTTGATTTTTAAAAGCCCAGTGCTTTTAAAGGATGTATAGTCAGTAACCGTTTACTCTGTTATAAATCAGTATGTTTCAAAGAAAATTTAATAATTTTGTTGATATTCCAATTTGTTTTGTTGATCAAAATATTTTTTTTCTTAGCTATTTGAAGTTGATTGATTTGATTTGTGATATCAAAAAAAATTCAGTCTTTTTTTTCTGAGAAATCGCAAAACATTTTGCTGATTTTTCAACTTTCAAGCATCTGAAATCAGTTCAAAGCTCAAAACTGATAGTGGCACGAGTCCACTCAATTTAGCACAAGTATGTTCTCTCTGTTCCTCTCTAAATGTTACAGTGAATTTATCTTTTTTTGCATTTAAAAAACTGAAACAGTAAGCCCAGGACATCAACACATCATGAACTCATAAAAGGAAAGCCCATTTTGATTGCTTATTTCTTGTTCTTACAGTTTATCCTAACAAAGCATTTTTAGAAAGGCACATCCAGACACAATTCAGGAATCCAGATTCCAGCCCTGATGCTCTTGCTTAAAATCACATCATCTCTGGTAAATATCACTAAATTTCTCTGGATCTCTTTTTCTGAAAATATGGATTGTGGCATAGGCGTGTCCTTCCCGTGAGAGTATGATTATGCTTTGAAAATTGGAGAACACATTCAAATGTAAGACAGCACTGCCTTATGTTATTTCCTGTGTCATATGGTTTTCTCTGTAAAAGTAAGTACTGAGTAAGCAAATGTCACCAATAAATCTTGCATGAATTTAATAAGGTAGTTTCAGTATTTATGGATGCCTATTATGTACCATTTATTACCTGGCCACTAAGAACTAGGGACCTTAAATTCATCGCTACTTAATCTTTAAAATGCCTCTACTAGGTAGTCATTATCCTCATTTGACAGAACAAAAACCACTAAGAGCATCAATCCTGTAAGTTTTGTCCCCATTTGCTGCAAAAAGTTCTAGACTGAAGCCAGGAAGCATTATTATTCCCATTTTATGGTTGGAGCTTTTGAGACTGAGAAGTTGAGTTACCCAAAGCCAAACAGAAGGTTAGTGACAGATATATAGGCCCCAATACTGCTGCAAGGCAAATGCGGGAGTTCCATTTAACCTATGGGGAAACTGAGGCTCAGAGAAGTTAAAGAAGCTGCTTGAAATTTCCCAGGCAGAAAGTAGTGAAGCTGGGATTTAAATCCAGTTCTGTTGACTGAAAGCTGATGTTCTTTCTACTACAACACTATGTAAAATCATCTACATTAGATAAGTGAATTGTATCTCCTCCATTCATTTAATAAACTTTTGTAAAATAAATCATTTTGTGTTTTACAACTTCCTTGTTCACTTTCACCTCCCTCCTTGGTTAGGAAGCTCTTTCTATATTCTTCCATCTAATTTATCTGGTCTCCCAAAGTCAAACCTGTTCTATTTTCTTTTGAGAGAGGAAGGTTTATGTAGCATTACACTTTCTTTTTCCTTTTTTTTTTTTTCTTTTCCCCAGCTCTGCTTGCATTTCTAAGAGTTCAAGGATTATCTTCCTTAATGATGCCAGATCTTTGATGCATTAGATTTTGGAGGACAGCTTCAGCGTAAGGATAAATTGACAAAAACTTTTTACTGAAGCTCAAATAGAAAAACTTTGTACCACTGAAAATAATCAAGATTTTAGCCAACCCTCTTTGTTCGTAATGCCCTATGGTGTAGGCTATTCTTTAGTGAACCTTCTCCCTAGGAATCCTTCCTTCCTCAAATACCATCTTTAGGTTCACTGTCAGTGCTTTAATACCTTTACTACCTTATTTCTGCTCAATGCGAACTTTTTAGTTTCTCTTTTTCTAGTTAGCACCATTGAAAACCAGATGAAAGGCAGCTTCTCACTTTGCACTGATAGTTGATCGAGATAAACGGACAAACACAAAGGTTACAGAGATGATATTGTACAAGCTATACTAAGGTCGGGTAACCAGAAACCCGATAAAGGGGATTAAGGGAAAAAATCAGCACAGATAATCTTCAGCTTCCAATGTTTGAACCGAAAAGGCTCAGTGCTAGTCTAACCTAACTATTTCCTTTGCTCTACATAAAAGAACCTTGTTCCGCTTTTGGAGCCCTTCATTGTTATGAAATCAGTCTTTTGAATCAAAGTCCTTAAGGACATTTTCCATGCTGAGAGTACTGCTTTGTAAAGTGTTTAATTATCCTGTAGTCCTGGTATCTGCCCAGAATGCCCTAAGACTTGACAAGTTACTTTTCTACCTTTCAACCACATAAAAAACTCTGCAATGTAAATCCTATATTATCAGAAATATTTAACCCACTTCTTAGCTCATAAATATTTCTATTTAATAACAAAGAATTATTAAGGGATACAGTAAAACATCATGGTCAGAAGGATGGGCTTTTAGAATCAATCAAAGCAGGTTGAATCCAAAATTGGCCACTTTCTGGCTCTGTGATCTTTAAGTCACTTAACTACCCTGTGGATTAGTTTCACCATCTGTAAAACAGGGTAATTCTACCGAACTCATAGGTGGATTTCATCATCTTACTTCTCTTTCTCTAAATAATGACAATGAAAAGCAACACACTATGCACAGATGGCTTACCAAAAACAAAAAACAAAACAAACAGTAGTGTTAGGAATGTTGTGAGGACTATTGCATAGAATATGGTAAAGATTAAATAATGTATATAAAATACTTAGCACTTGGTAAGTGCTCCACAAACAATTATGAACTGACCTCAAGCCCATTTCATATGCACAACTCTTAGATTCTTTATGGTAGATTATGTGGTCACTGGATCATATTGAAAGCAAATCATAGATTAAATTCTGCCACACATACAAGTATAGACATTATTAACCAATACATTGACAAGCAGACACAAATCTGGTCATACAAAATATTCTTTAAGGCTTGATTAAGTTCCAGCTCTTGATACAGTTAAATGCTCCCATTAACATCTGGCATAAAATATTCACTTTAGGGCTGCCCCATGGCTCACATGGGAGAGTGTGGTGCTGATAACACCAAGGCCACGGGTTTGGATCCCTATATAGGGATGGACAGTTAGCTCACTTGGGAGAGTGTGGTGCTGATAACACCAAGGCCACGGGTTTGGATCCCTATATAGGGATGGACAGTTAGCTCACTTGGGAGAGTGTGGTGCTGATAACACCAAGGCCACGGGTTTGGATCCCTATATAGGGATGGACAGTTAGCTCACTTGGGAGAGCGTGGTGCTGACAGCACCAAGTCAAGGGTCAAGATCCCCTTACCGGTCATCTTTTATATATATTCATTTATATATATTCATTTTAGACAAACATCACTAGTGATCTTCCCATGCCAGTAGCTGGAACCATCCTGTTTAGGGATTAATTCCCTAGCATCATTTTTACTGCTACAAACTTCAGGGCTCTTTGAATTCTTATACCCTGCTCTAAAGTAATTTTAGCCAATCCACATATCCTGAAGAGCTTTAATTTTACCAATGAGAGTCTCTTCTTACATTAATAATGCTGGTCAATTTATTTTCTATTTTCACCTCTAAAAAGACTATTTTCCATGAAGTATGCTGTTTATGAATAATATATAACATTATTATTTATAACATATTTCAACATCCATGGATAAACTGGATATGGATAGTATAGACTGCAATAAAAGAAGCACTTGCATTAGTATCCTCTATAGCATGGACCTTCTCTAACTTAGAAAGCTTGCTGGCCACCTCTGGACTGAAATTCTTTAACAGAATGCTTACAGCATCTGGGACGTAGCCTCACTCAATCAGCACACACACAATACCACATTGCATATTTTAAGGGAAATGAAAGCTACCATAGCAATAATCAATCCAATTTAAGCATGCATTCTTTATAAATAAAAAAGAAAAAATATATTTAAAAAATCAGTGGGTATGGCAATCATCACTATTTTCATCTACTGTCTCACCTTGGGTGCAGTTCTCAGAATAAGAAAGTTGGTACCTGGGATTTGCCATGGGAGCCTCTATTGCATGGAGTGACAGCCTTGGACGGAACCAGAATAAAGAAAAGGAAGGTGGTGAAGGTGGGGGTGTGTATGTGGCCAAGGATGACAATGCCTGGGGCTTACTAGCCATTCTAAGTTCGGATCTCTAAATTCCAAAAGCCAACTCCCTCAAGGCCTCTGGAGAATATGTTGAAAACTGGTCAGGATCCCCATAACCTCTAAAGATGGGGTCACTGCAAACAGTCAGTTTCTGGCTGAAGGAAAATACAGACAATGAAGTACATTGTTAACAAATGTCTTTATCCAAACTTGATAAGTGGTCTGATGACGCTGAAGGGAGACATGAAAAATCTGCTACTTGTCTAAGCAACTTGCACATCCAGTAAAAAAAGAAAGAAAGAAAGAAAAGAAAGAAAGAAAGAAAAGAAAGAAAGAAAAGAAAGAAAGAAAGAAAGAAAGAAAGAAAGAAAGAAAGAAAGAAAGAAAGAAAGAGTATCTACAATGCCTATTTCAGAATGTGGAACCCACAATAGTAAAAGTTATCTATTCCCTAGTTGCTTTAACATCAAATCCATTCCTCATCCCCCCCCACCCCCCAAAAAAGGAAAAAAGAAGAAAGAAAGTCTCAGAAAGGTGATAGCTCCTCAATCATACCCTGCTTTTGTTTTTTATAGGGGGAGATAACCCGGGAAGTTGCATTACATCTTGTAATTGAAATTTTCAAAATAGTCCATTTGTCTATGTCCCTACACTCTATATTAACTTTGTCATCGCAAGAGCCGTATAGAACAAACTTGTCAATTAGGAAATAAGCCATGCTGTAGAAACTTCTCATATAAATGCTTCATCAGAGGACACTTGTTTCAATAGTAGAATATAAAAAAGAATATTGCCACAGTTGGAGCCATGCATCTCTTTTAAAACCAAATAACTGAAAACGTAACAACACTGCCAAAGCACCAACCTAAATTAATTTATCTAATACACATAAATGTTATGAGACATATATGAAACCCATAACCAAAAACATGCAAAAGTTATAATTACTTAACGTATTCTTAAATGGTTCTACAGAAGAGGGACCCAAGGCAAAGTATATATAAGTTGTAGCGTTACATAATATCTGAACATTTAAAACACACAGGTATGTATTCCAAAGTCTCCTATATTCCAGGAATATAGAATGTAGAAAAGTATATTCCCAGAACATATATATCATTTAGAAAATTAATTCCACGTTTTCTTCTTTTCTAGAAATTTTTCTCTGAGTACTCTTAAAGGCATTGTCTCATTAATAATAAATCACTCTTTACTATAAACAAAACTAGAATATTTACTCTTTGATCTTGATTCCTTGAAAGTATCACTTCTGGACCAGCCAGGAAGTGTTTCACAGGTCAACTATGAAGATGTGGGTTCTACACCGTCATTCTACCATAATTAGCCCATCTGGGGACTCAGTTTCTTTATCTGCAGATTAATTGTGAAAACTACTTTTTTTTTTTTCTTTTTTGTCTTTTTTTCGTGACCGGCAACGGGATCACAACCCTCGGTGTCGTGCCCGTACCGTGACTGGCAACGGGATCGCAACCCTCGGTGTCGCGCCCACACTGTGCCCAGCCAGTGAGCGGACCGGTCTCTATATGGGATACGAACCCTCGGTGGGAGCGTCGCTGCACTCCCAAGCGCCGCACTCAACCGAGTGCGCCACCGGCTGGCCCGAAAACTACTTTTTACCAAAATAGTCTTCCAGTTTTAAATCCTGTGTTCATGAAGTAATTCATAGATTCTGAAAATTCTAAAGAATAAAAAAAGACAAAAAGACAAACAAAAACATTTATATAAGTTAAATAAATAATGACACTTTTTCATCCAAAAATAAGTTTTGAATAAAAAATATTTATGTAAATTAAACTTTTAATAGTAAAAATAATACAAAAACATTGTTAACTTAAATCCTTTATGCATAGTCTCTGTCTAGAATGTTCCCATCAAATTTCCACAAATCATTTCATCCTTTTGCTCAGTATATTTTGAGCAACACCGTTCCCCCCTTCACTTAGGGGAGGCTCATGTCATTACAAATTACTTTTCCCATTAACAGCAAACCTAATGAAGATTGTTAAGGAATGAGCAACCATTCTGCTTGGGAGAGGAAGCGATATTTGAACCAGGCTTTGAATGATGAAAAGGAGATTTCAGACAGAAAATAGAGGAAAAGCTACTCCATGCTAAAGGAACAACACGTGCACAGGAACAATGGTGTCAACAAGAAAATGTTGAGAAGTCCAATATGGCTCGTTGGAAGAAGGTGCAGAGTGCAATAAATGAGCCGAGGTAGCTATAAATATTGTGGCCAAACTGTGAGGAGCCTTGGGTTTTATTCTCTAGGTACCAAGAGTAAAAATATATTTATAGGCAGTGAAGTAGCATGACCAGATTTCTACATGTGCAACTGGAACTTGGGCAGCCCTGCTGAAACGGACTAGGTAAGAAAAGATCAAAGCCAGGAAATTGGCGAATAATTCAGGTGAGATCCACGAGACTCTAACATGAGGCAGTGATAACAGGAACAAATGATGCATTTTAGAGGAAATTATTAAACCTAATGCTTAAATAATATGTTTTAGAGGAAATCAGTTATGAACTAAATATTAATTATTAGCAGTATGTTTAATGTTTTATTAATATGTTTTAGAGAAAATATTATTAATTTCAGAGGAAATTATTAATGTCATCTGGAGGCATTAAAAAATATTTGTCAAGCAAGTGGATTAATTAATAAATAATAGGAGTTATTTCCGCAAAGTTGAATCAGTAGTTTTGAAATATACCAGGATATTCAATCTTTAAGATAAATTGGATTTATTTTTCCTCAAGTCCTCGCTAGAATTTTGTTTGTTTGTTTGTTTGTTTTTTGTGGGTTTTCTTGGCAGCTGGCCATTATGAGGATCCAAACCCTGACCTTGGTGTCATCAGCACCACACCCTAACCTAATGAGCTGACTGGCCAGCCCTCTACTAGAATATTTAAATAAGTTTATTCCTTCAGAATTTCTTGATAATCTCACTTTTTCACTGAGTCTTGATGACCAATACCTTCTTGATTATTTGGTAGACACAAAGCAAAATGATTTATCCATATGGTAATTATCTCCACGGAACATTAATTCTTTGTTTGGTTTCTTGTCAACCAAATTCCGTTTGATATGTGATCAATATGTAAGCATAACACTAAATAGAACATTCTGAATTAATATCATGAACACTTCTAGAATTTCACAAAAGAATTTAAAAAATAAGAATATCTCTGATTTGGTATTATATAGGCTCAATATTTTTAGGAATATAATTATTTACTGTTCATTTTTAAATCGATCCTACAATCAATTTTTAGGCACAGTATGAAGGGGAAAAAGGCAACCTACCAACAAATTAAGCATTTGCTATCCTTGGCAATATTGCTAATCTTTATTCCATAATGAAGAAAAAACATGAACTAGACAAATAAGTTTGATGGTGTTCCCCAGATACTCGAAAATTTGTATTATTTAAAGAATACTCTGTGAACTGATGTCTTTCATCATTTTCAGTGCTGGTAAAACTACATACCTTCAAATAGGTGAAGGAAACTTCACAGTCTTGTAGGTTGACAACTACAAGACTCCCCTGGATTCTAGCAGAAAAGTTCCCAAATGGATTCTGATTGGTCCACCTCACTTGATGTACCCATCCCTCAACTAATCAGGGGATTGGGCAGATCTGGGTCCTAAGTGCACTCCTATAGTGGAGGTGGGAGAAGGTGGCAGAACAGAGCTTTGTGAATAGTCTCTCCTGAAAGACAGAATAGAGTGTGAATTCTCAAAGTGATAGTGGGCTGCTCATAATTGAATAAGAGCCATAAGAGAAAGTGCTGACCAGATTAAAACAAAAATTTTTTTTTTTTCCTTTTTGTCTTTTTTTCGTGACTGGCAACGGATCGCAACCCTCAGTGTCGCGCCGGTACCGGACCGGGACCGGCAACGAGATCGCAACCCTCGGCGTCGCGCCCGCACCTCGCTCAGCCAGTGAGCGGCCGGTCTGTATGTGGGATCCGAACCCTCAGCAGGAGTGTCGCCGCGCTCCCAAGCAGCGCACTGTAGCAGTGCGCCACCGGGCCGACCCCAAAATAAAATTTTTAAAAAAAAATTCCTAACCATAGTCCATATGTCTGGGTTAGATCATGCTTTTTCCACTTACCAGTTGAGGGATCTTGAGCAAAGCACTTAGTTGATTCTCAGTTCCCTTATTTGTCAAATAGAAAAATCATCTCCCTTACATGATTATTGTGAGAAGTTGGTGATATAGTTAAGTTAAGGGCTTAGCCCAATTTTTGCCCCATATCAGGCATCAGTAACCTAATTAGACCAATATTTAAGAGATTCACTGTGTTCTGTTCACTGTACTAGACACTGAAGATAAAATAATAAGCAAGGACAGTCATGGGGACTTTAACCAAATAATCACACATAAAAAAAATGTAAAACTGCAGCTGTTTTCCTAAAAAAGGAAATTCATGCTTGAGTTTATAATAACAGAAGAATTGACCAATCAAAGAGATGAGGGAAAGCCTCCCTGAGGAAGGGATTATAAGGAATATTGAGCTGAGATCTAAATATGAGTAGATATTTACTAGGCAAAGATGAGAGGATCGGCAAAGTGGTTCAGCACAAGGAAGGGTATAGGCAGTGTTCTGAGATGGGAGGGAATTATGAGGACCACAAAGAAGGTCCTTGCCTCTGGAGCACAGGTGCACAGTATGACTTGACTTTGGAGAGGCGAGGACGGGCCAGATCCCGGAGGCCTTGAAGGCTTTGCTAATGTACTTACTTCCTTTCCCCAGGAGCAATGGCAAGCCACCAAAGAGTTTTCAGCAGAGGATGGTACATGATCAAAGAGTGATTCTTTTCCTCCCCTTTTCCCCCTCCTCCAGACACCCAAAGACCGGAATGAACAGCATTCCTCTGGTCTGGCTTGGCCACACAATATCAGTTTTGATTTAGAGTGCCATTGTTTTGAAGGAGGATACTAAAAACAATATGCATATTTAAAAGAGGATAGCCACAAAGTGGGGGACAAGAGGTGTTTCACAGGCACAAGACTTACAAGACTTATTTCTTAAACCTGCCTCTTATAAACAAGAAAAATGATAAAGCTAAAAAAAAAAGTCTTTCCAACAATTACATTAATCAAAAACAGCATGAAGAACCAACTAGCACTGAAAGCATGCATGTAAAGACTAAAAAATCATGGGAAGATTTTCTACCCACTGTGGTAAATGTTAAACTCCCTAAACTGTATCACGGGAGTTTATTTCCATGAGAAAATATTCCCATGCCTCCTGTCCACCTGGGACTTAGCCCTGCCTCTTGTTCACTTTATAATAGTTCCCTGGTTTTCTTCTGCTAAGGGACTGAATGCTTGCTTGTATCGCCTCTCAAAAACCAGACTTAAGAAGAGATCCCAGTCTTTCTGACCCATTTCTGACAACCTGATGAGCTTACCTACAATCTGTGGTTTGCATAGTTCTTACTAATCCTTTTGATATCTGCTTTTATATTCCTTTGATTTAATTTCAAGTAACACAATTACACAGCAAAACTGTTATGCAAAAATATGAGGAAAACAAAAAGATACAGGGTTATGGGTGAGAAAGTCAGTGATGATATTAATGTAGCATGAGCCACAGAGTCATGGAGGTGGCAGGAGACAGAGAACTGAAAGGGAAAAGAAGGAAAGGAGGGAGGAAGGGAGAGAAGAGAGTGAAGGTGCATGGTAGGAATGAATATAGCATGCATTGTCAAGTTGAACGAGAACAAATTGGACTGAATTTCTGATAGGTCCACTGGCTGGTTTGTTTAAACCTGATCCAACTTATTAGGCCAGTCCTTCCTATCAGTCTCATAAAATTAGTAGTGATAGATCTTGATGATTTTTGTCATATCCATCTTCCTTTAGTAGTATTTATTATTTACTTAATGTTATACATTAAAAAGAGTGTAAATTGACACTAAATTTATTTTTCTAGAGGGGAAACGAGGATGTATTCATCAAAGGATATGAATTTTCAGTGAGACAGGATGATCTACTGTATAGCATGCTGACTACAGTTAATAATAGTGTATTGTCTACTTGAAAATTGCTTAGAGAGTAGAACTAAATGTTCTCACTCTCCAAAAATGATAAGTATAAGGTGATGGATATGTTAATTAGCCTGATTTAATAATTTCACAATGTATACATATATGAAAACATTACATCATGCATGGTAAATATATACAATTTTTATTTGTCAAATATACCTTAATAAAGCTCGGGGGGAAAATAAAATGCTTGATTTCAAAAGAAACTCTTAAAAAGAAAAACATTTGCTATGCCTCAGATACCCCAATTAAGCAAGTCTTTTTGATATTTGATATTTTGTTTATTTATACTAATTCTGAATAAAAGCTTAGAATCATGTTTGATGTGCTATCTATCTATATACATTTTAATATATACTCACTGATAAAATAAACAAAAATGTTCCACTGTGTGTCACCTAAAATCATCTTGAGAACCTTTGTGGTTATGGAGGCAACCCTCCTAAACCCTGGATTTGAGGCAGGATCTTAGGGCCTGCAGTAGAAACTGAAATAGAACCACCCTTCCTCAAAATCATCTTTCTTCCCATTAGACTATAATGGTAACTTTCAGGAACATAGCTCCTTTGTACATAACATACATGCAGCTGTTTGGAAGATTCTGGCAAAGCGAAATTATGCCTAACAGCTGGCTGGGTTAAGATTGGGATTACCGGGGAGGAGCCATTACTTAAATGATTTTCTACTACTGTCATATTTGCTGCTGTTTTCAATCTTCTTTCCACTTTTGTTTAAAATGATCGCAGCACCTTTTTGATTGAAAGTAAAAGCAATTATTTAACACTTTCAACTTTCCTCATGTTCCTTTTCTCAAATATTTATTTTTGTAACTATGGAGGAGGAGGTAGTCTTCTAGCTCGGAGCTCCAAAGCCACTTGGAGTGAAGCACTTGATGAGAGACACACGGTGACATACTGCGTCAATATTTCCACTCCTGTTCTCCCCAGATTTGTTTGCTGTTGAGTGTTAGCAGACAGAATCATAGCCCCCCAAAGATATCCACGTCCTAATCCCTGGAATCTGAATATTTTATATTATGTGGCAATTACACAAAGGGGAACTAAGGCTGTAGATGAAATTAAGTTTGCTAAACAATTGACCTTAAAATAGAGAGATTATCCTGGATTATCTGGGTGGGCTCACCTGTAATCACAAAGGTCCTTAGAAGTGGAAGAGGGAGGCAGAAGGGAAGGAGGTGAGAGGGGTTTTATGTGAGAAGGACTCAACTCACCATTACTGGCTTTAAAGGTGAAGGGAGCTATCAGCCAAGGAATGTGAATAGCCTCTGAAAGTGGGAAAGGCAAGGAAATAGATTCTTACCTAGAGATTCCAGAAAGGAATGCAGCCCTACCAACTACTTGATTTTAACCCAGTGAGAGCCATTCTGGACTTTTGACCTCCAACTCTAGGATAAATATGTGTTGTTGTAAGCCATTAAGTTTGTATTATTTTGTTACAGCAGCAATAGAAAACTAATACAATGAACTTCAAAATTTATCTAGTTTCTTCTCTTACGGTTAAAGGTTTGGCATATTCATTTTTAACAAAGTCACCTGAATATTAAGGTAAATTTGGAATCCTAATCTCTTACTAAAGTAATTAATCCTCCCCCACAAGAAACAAAAAAAAGGACAAACAAAAAAAAAAAAAAAAGGAAAAAAGATAACTAATTCCTAAACTTATACATTATTTTTGCTCCCAAAGATTACCAATGTTAATGTCTAGTTAACACCTTCTTTTAAAAAAATACTAAATGCTTTTTAATGTTCTCTGGTTATTAGAGCAAATATAGAAGCATTTTGGAGAATCAATAAAATATTCGTTTTAAGTATTTTTTAAAGGGCAAAAAGCCAGGGATCTAGATTTAAATGAGAGCTCTGCCCTTTACTAGCTGTAGTTCTTTCGGAAAACTAACCTTTCTAAGCCTGTGTTTCATCATTCATAAAATGGGAATAAAAATAATAGGATCTATACAATAGGTTTGTAAAAAATAGATTTAATGAGATAATCTATGCCAAGTTCTTAGTACACCTGGTACATAATAAGTGCATCATGTAATAGCTACTATTATTGTTGCATTATCTTTCCGATTTCAAAACCTTCTCTAACAAAAAAGCACAGCTTTCAAAACCCTTGCTGTGTTCGCGACCTGCACGTTTAATAATCCATGGCTTCGCTTTCAATCTTAAATAAGAGACAGCAGTAAAACATTCTGAAAATAGCATCTCCCTTAACAATACTTAACCTTGAGTCAACAATTCTTTTAATATTCATTCACCAAAGAAATTGTTTAAAAAAAAAAATAGAGGGGTAAGACAATGGCTTAACTATAGATCCTAATTAAACTTTTTTTTTATTTCCCCAAGGCGGGGCGGGGTGAATTCTTTGCTTGGAACCAAGCTTACTCCTCTCCCGCACTGATTCTGCATAAAGGAGGGAACTCCGGGGCCCTCTCCAGCGCGCGAAGTATTTCGCCTGTCCCCAGCGGTGCCAGGTGAGCCCCGGCGGGGAGGTCGAATTGGGGATCGCCGCGCCCGGCGCGCTCCGCGAGCAGCGGCTGCAGGTTGCTGAGCTTCGCTCCGGGAGCCCGGCGTCCTCGTGGCCTCCGGCGGTGCGCCAGGCGACGAGGGGACGCGCTTGGCCTCGTTCAACCAACTTCTGGGGCATTCACCGTGCTCTGGCAGCCTCAGCGGGTCTCCCCGCCGCTCTCCTGCCTGCATCTCGCCTCCCCGGGGCTCCGGAAGGGAAGGAGGCGTGTCCGGAGCAGGCGGGAGCGAGCTATATAAAAGGGCTGGCGGCGCGGCGGCCCGGGCTTCACTCGCCACCTCGCGCCTGGACCAGGAGCGCCGCGGGAAGCACGAGCCGTGGAGAGGGCGCTGCGCTCGGGCTGCCCAATGCGTGGACTATCTGCCGCCGCTGCTCGTGCAATATGCTGGAGCTCCAGAACAGCTAAACGGAGTCGACACACCGCTGCCTGGGCTGGATCGCAGTGCTGCCTTTCCTTATGAAGAAGACACAAGTGAGTAGGGCGCGCCGGGGAGCTCGCAGGCTGTCCAAGAAAATCGCGTCCGGAGCCCGGGGGAGGCCGGGGCGTGCTGGGCTGTGCCCGCCCGGTGAGCCAAGGGGATGTGGGGCAGGCGGGCGTGGGGTGCGAGCCCCAGCCTCCCGGCCCGGTGAGCCAGAAAAGGAGTGGGAGTGATGAGAGGGAGCGGGTGTCAAGTTTGGAGCCGCAGCAGTTCAGTTTAGAGCTGTCAGTTGGAAACCTCAGTTCCCATCTGCTGGAAGGATCCGCTCTCCGGCACAAGGGTTTAAGTTATCACGGGAAGGCAAGTCTTTGCACGGGAGACATTTTCCCGTAGATTCTGAGAGATTATGAAACAGCTCCCCACGCGCCACCCGCGCTCGCTCTCGCACGCAGATTTATTTGTGCAGCTCCCAGGTGGGCGCGGGGCGGACGCGGGTGCAGCCCTGGGAGCGAAGCCAACCGGAGCCCCTAAGCGGCAGGCAGCGCTCGGCGGGGCGTGGAACCTGCCCGGCCCGCCCGGGAAACTTGGCTCCCCGCGGCGTTTGCCTACTTTGTGGGTGGAGATGGGCTGTCCAGAGAGCTCTAGATGGGGGTAATACCTCCACAGTGCATGCACCTTCTACAACTACAAAAGAGAAAGAGTTTTTTAAAATAAATAAATAAATAAATCGGCATCTCTAATGATAGTTATTGAGATAATTCCCAGTGCTGCTAAACTGTGCATTGTATATAAAGCACTGTGGGTAAAGCACGGCCCAAGATTACAATTAAAATTTTTTTCCCTTGAAACGAATATCTGGCTAGTCGATTAGAAAGGGCCGCCACCGTATTCCCGTCCACAGTTCTTTTCACTACTGGCGGTACTTATGGCTTCTCACTTTTCCCCTTGGGAATTGTTCTGTGTTATCTGCCGCGGGTTGGGTAAGGCTGCCCTTTTACCCCCCAGAGGTTCTACTGGAGATTGCAATTCCTGAAATGTGTCGGGGACGGGGCGGGGGGCGCGGCAAGGAAAATTGGGGATTTGTATAAATTGTCAGTTTAGATTGAAGGCATCGACATGCTGAAAATGCTTTATTAAATGACCTGCTTAGCATCATATTTTAAATACATGTTTAGGCCTGGAAATGTATGCGTTAGGAAGGAAATAGGAAGAATCGAGCCCTTTGCACCGGTGTGGAAAAGGGCAGGAGGAAGGGACATTGCCTGGCTAAAAGAAGGTTTGTGTAGTCTCTAAAACACTGTCAGAGTCTTTAAGACGAAGAGAAGCAGAGTGCCTATCTCCTCTCTTGCAAGCAGGTTAGTTTTTAGGCACAGCACTGTACACCACACCTGGGATGACCACAGTGTACTGTTGAAATGTAGATGATAAAGTTTCTTGCGTCAAAGAAAAGTTTTATTGTAATCACTTGATTTGTACAATCTTTCTGCTTTGTGGAATAATAAACAAGGGTGGAGAACCTATTCTTTTTTATAGTAGCATCTGCTCACATGAATGGTAGTGGTGAGGTCTGGGTGGAGAAGCCGCTACTTGCAGTTCAGGAAAAGAGCCTAAACCTTCCTATTTAAACAAGAACACAGGATCAGGTTAATGTCCAACACTCCAAAGCGAGGCAGTGTACTATCGAGTCAGCCCGAGAGTCAGTGGGATTGATGATCCTTGCACCCTTGCTTTGCAAAACAAATGTGAGCTCTGTAATCTCCTTTCTCGCTTTGATTAAATGGCTGTGTAAATCCGATTATATGGAATAATTCCATTGAAAACTAGAAAGAGGTCAATCTAGCTTGAAAACTGACGCTGTGCCTTAGTGACTCAGTGCTGCCGATCAGAGACATTTGAGACAGCTAAGTATTTTAGAAATGTGACCTGTTCAGACCAAGTTAAAGTGCAGGCCCTTTGGGGGAACTTGCAGGCAAGGGAGGACAGTGCTCATGTTGAATGAAGGCATTCATTGCCTAGGAGCTAATGACCTTCAAGGTTTCCTTTAAGGATACTTCTAGCAATTCCACATTCCTATCACTGAAAAAGGGGACACTGGAAGTAGCACAAAATCAATAAAATAATCAGTTAAAATGGAGGAGGGGATTAGATCCTCTTTCATATTGTCAAATTTTCTAATCAAAAAGTTACAAAGATATTTTCTGTGCAACTCTGCATGGATGGGGAGTATCATAAAGAAATCGACACAAAGAAGTGGTATTTGTTGTTCTGAATCTAATTTTATCCTTGCTAGGGAGGAATATCTATTAATATTCAATAGTTTAAATTGTCATTTATAAACATGGCATCAGTACCAGAGTTCTGTTATAAGGCAGCTGTTTCTGTACTCTCCTGTTACCCAATATATAAAATGAGAATGTATTAATAATATTTTTAAAAGGACTTTAATTTGAATTACACAGCTCTCCAAGAATCATGTGGACACCAGGCATTCTGGCCTTTCAATCAAGCTAAATAAGTGTGAACATTCCATCAACAACCACTTTGGGTTTGATGAATGATTCATTTATTTAGCATGTGTGATGGACTTCAGTATTAGGAAAATAATTACACAGGCAATCATCATGAGGAGCAATTGTGACAATAAATTTAATCACAAATCTACAGAAATGAATTTATTTTGCATTTTTCAGATTTCTGTTTGATTTTATTTTATCCATATTGTGTGGTTTTACAATTTCTAAGGGGAATTAAGCACTGGCTTAGAAAGAACGTCTCTTTCAGTGTATAACCATTTTTAAACATAATACTCTGAGATAGTGTTGTATATTAAATAACAATTGGGGTGCTATATTTTGCAACACCATTTAAGACCTGCTTAAAAGTACCATCAACTTACTGTGCCTGCTGCCTCATTTATCAATGTTGTGCTTACATTTTAGTTTTGGGATGGTTTGTGAGAGTTGTCCTGACTGTTAGTTTCAGAAATACTGATGTAGGAAAGAGTCATCTTGCAAACAATGTAGAAAAGGCCATTTCGGGCACACTGTGTCTCTCAAAGAAGAACCAAGTAGAATTTGCTATTCCAAAGAAAATATCCCTTTTTTCTTTGTATGAAGTTTGTCATGTGGATCACGATGCAAGTTTACTTTATAGAGAAAATTAACATGTTCATGAAAAGAGCACTTTTTACTCTTGTATTTCAGATCACTTAATTTGGAGTATGTGCTTTGAATAGTTCTAATTTATGTAGCTTTTAATTGCTATATTCTGCCAAGACTTTAAAACCCAAGTGCTAAGTCAATTACATTTAACATAAAACAAGGACAATAACCATATGGAAATCTGAACGTCTGGGCCAAACCAATTAAAATTGCTACATTTTATTTATGTCTAACTGTTGATGTGAAGATAGCAAATTGTGAGTCACATTTGTTCTTTAATGACAGGTGATTGAAATCTTTCCATCACCATAAATAACATTTAATAAAAAATCCCGCCCAAATAGCAAGTCTTTGAGTATTGCAGGTTTCTTTCATGGGTTGGTGAATCCCACTGCATATGAGCTTCTCTTTCCATGTCTAAAATATGGTTGGTGGAGGGATTCTAGGCTCCAGCCTCTGAAGACTTAGATTCACATTTCTATTCCACCACTTATGAAACAAATGACCTTATGCAAGTGGTTAAACTTCTTGGGATTCCCATTTTGTAATCTGTATAATGATTATAAAATAGTTATAAAGATTTTTCTCACATGGTGGTTGTAAAGACTAAGCAAGATTTTATAGGTCTTTATCCTAGCACAGTGGTTTACTGTAGTTATAGTCAGAATTTATTGTTCCTGAGAAGATTTACCTGCCAGCTGACTTTTACAAGCTAGAGAAAAACTGGCAATCACAGGTAAATGATGCTTAATGAGCAAAGCACAGAGATTAAGTTTTCCTAAATCCGGATCCCTCAGTTCAGTGCCTCTGATTATAGGTTGATCTCTGTTTACAGACCGTAATTAACACGTCAGATTGGGAATGTGTGACAACAAAGGTGGTATGTGGGCATGAGTGATGTTAAGTCTTGAAGGTTTTTCTTTAAAAGTAAAAATGAATGAGAGATTTGGAATAGTAAATAGAAATAGAAAATGGAAATAGTATCACTATCTCTGACTCAGTTCCATATTTCCACACTTTTGCTTTCTGGGTTCTCCTTGTATGATTCTAAGGGTTTATTTTATTTTAGACTGCAGAGACTTGATCAGCTTCCTATCCCTGGTGTTCTTGCACTTGCACTACTGAGTGAGGCCATGCATTCATTTCTGCAGGGTGTCTTTGTTGTCTTTACCAGGCAACATGCAGTGACTTTTTTTTTTCCATTATGCAAGTTTGGTACTCTTCTTTTCTTTTCTCTATCACCTTAATGTTCCCTTTTGTAAATTAGGGTAAGACATTTGGATATAAATCTCTGAGGAGTGGTCTTTTATCGTTCTTTTCTCCTACATGAATCATGAGCAGCTGCTGGAGACTCTGTTCTTGATCTTAGTCACCTGTGTAGTCAGAACAATTTATAAAACAAATCGAGGGAACACCAAGATGCTTTTATAATATATTCAGCTTTCAGGGTTGTTTTGTATAGACTTTGTTTCATAGAAACCATTGACTGTAGCCTTGCTGATTTATAGATGCAGCAAGATGTTTTTGTCTTTTCACTTAATTATGGGCATACTAAAAACTGTTTACAGGGTCTGGGAGTTTGAGAGAATTGTCATTATCCCATCTCTGCCTATTTCTTTCTGCACAGAAAAAAAAAAGGGGTGGGGATAATTTTCTTATAATTAGGCCTTATGGTTCTTTTTTAAAAGTGGCAATGTATGTCATCTGAAGGAAGATTGTTCTTTATGTAGCTCTCTTTATCCTTTGGTTACATTTTACTATTTTTCTAGGCTGCCACATTAGCGTGGGTATTAGGAGACTGAATTCTTTTTATTGACCTGGATACCAAATTGTATGACTTTGGGAAGTTATTAGAACCTCTCCGAATCTCAGTTTGCTTAATTGTAAAAGGAGAATGTAGGACTAGGTGATTTCTAAGTGCCTTCCAGTTCTAAAATTCTCCATTTCTAAGGTAAAGTAAAAAAGAAATTTGAACCAGATGGCATGTAAGCCTTCTTTAGTTCTGAAATTTATGTAGCCATTGCTTCAGTGTGAGTACAAATTATAACTATTGCTTTATGATTATGAACCAGCCAATGAGGAGAAATGAAGATTTAAATTTAGACTGTTCTACTTTTAGCCATTTCACCTACTACTTGTTATTTCTCTATAATAAGAATGGTATGTACACTTAGCTATTTTAGCAAAATCCATGGTTGAAGAGGATCTTTACTTTCTCTCATCTAAGCTTTTAAATTCTGGAAGTCAGGAAGAATCCTAAGGCAAAGTCAGACAGCCAGAGGAGATAAGCTTACAAAAGGTAATGCTTTCCTGTATTTGCCTGTTCTTTTCTGCTCCTGCATTCTTCAAAGTCTGTGTGCATGGAGTTGAAATGGAGAGAGCAAACCAAGGAGGAATCTGATGATGTAGAAAGAGCATTAGTGTGGAGAATCAGAAGAACGGTGCTGGGCTTGGCGCTGCCTGCAGGTATGTGACCTTGGGCAAGTCACTGAGCTTTAGTATCTCCGAATCATGCCCTAAAGTTAACCCCGAGAAGATAGTAAAAATGAGAGGCTGCAGCTGGAGGGGGACACAGGTGGAAAGCGGAGGGAACCTCAGGGACAGACGGTTCCTCTGGGTGATACTTTGGCAAGTCTCTCCTTCCCCTGGCTTTTGCCAGTGTCCAGTACCATCCCTGGAATACCTTTTGGCCACTGCCTTTCCTTAGCTGAGGGTGGAGGCAAGCCCGATAGCCAGCAGCAGCTTTTCCTTAGAAGTCAGCCATGGCAGTCTTTGATGACATGAGAATATTCAAAGTTTAGCTGGAGCCTCCTCCAGCCAAGAGACCACAGATTCCTCAGAAAATAGGGCCATGACAAGAATTGTGCTCTCCTCCTGTAAGCGCAGGCAGAGTCCAAAGACCTACCCACTAAAACAAAGTTCATAATTGAGGCAATACTCTAGACAATTAAAAATTAGCAGTAACTGTTATTGGGTTATCTGGATGCAGGAATTCAGCACTTGACTGTAGTTGTTGTCTTGGGGTTCTTGGGCACTGCTGATTAGAACATGGTTGTATGGAGAGGGAGCACTTAGACTGCCTTTTCTGTATACCGGGTACACAGACAGCAGCTCAAAAATCTGCTGGCTGCCTTGCAAAGAATACCTCTGCTCTCTAGGGTGACCATGCAAAAGGGTGTGAAAAGGCAACTGTAAACCCATCAGCAGCACTTGCTTGAAAAAGCAAGCCTCATTCACCTTTGTGGAAAGTCTATCCCCACTGCATAATAGTGTCCCTGTGCAAACCTGGGACAAAAGAGCACAGCCTGGAATGGGGGCCTTGTGTTTGTCTTCTATACACATACCGTATTGCCTTTTCAGGAGCAGAAGTTCATATTCTGAACAAAAGCCCTGTGAGTGCTTAGAACTTTTGCCTCTTTTTCACCTTGACATAAAATCCCTGGAGCAAAGACCTTTCCATTTCAGTGTCTTTACTAAACTTTGGGGCTGAATGGCATCTCATTATTGGCTTGTTTCATCTAAATGTGAGTGTTTGCGTGGTAAACCGTGTTGCCACTAACAATCACAACTGAATAGTGCTTGTGTATTGTAAAGGCACCTCTTGGGAACCTACTGTGCTGTTTTCCACAGTTTACTTGGGGTCCCTTTCTCAATGTCCTCCCACACAATTGCCTTGTGAAAACACACAGATTCCTTGGCTTCCAAGAAGAGTATTAACAGAGAAATGTGCTTTGTTATAAGGGCCTTGCAACCCTCCTGGGATGTGTTGTCATATGGATGTCCTGACTGTTAAAAATTATATTCACTGCAGAACTTTAGATGGGCGGAGGGAGAAAGGGTAGAGATGTTTTCATATAAAAAATATTTTCTAATGTGATTTAGAAAACTCAAGGATTGCAAAACAAACCTCAGCAGTCATACACCATTATTTATGGTTCTGTATAAACCTACAATGTAATACTTCTGAAACAGTAAATACATTAGGGATTTCCATGTGCGATGACCAACCAAAACCATCATGATCGCTTTAGTTTGGATCTCTGGCAATTTCAGAAAACTGCTGTACTTGGTGAGCCTTGCGCAGAGATCTTTGATGTGTTCTGTTAGGCAGAGGACTGATCCTAACACATATGTCATTCTGTTGTTTGTTAGAAAGATAAATTATCACAGTCCTGGGGAATGGCTGGTACTTTCTATTTCCAGGTGGTCCAAAATGGAGAATGAAATGCAAGGATAATAAAGGGGTTAGGAAACATCCATGAAAAATGAAAAGGAGGTTATTAGCATGATGTTTTCCATATTTGGATGAAATTAATTCTGTGTAGAAAAGCACAGAACTACAACGTAGGTTTATATAATTCTTCTGTTGTTTTTGTAACAAATTATAAGGGTTTTTCATTTTTTTTTTTTTATTATTCTCAATCCCTGCCTAGGAAAGTGCCTGTTTGTTTATAATGTACTGAAGCCATAGTGCTCTGTGCCCTAACAATACTTAAAAAGTAGTGGACTTTTTTTTTTTCCATTTGAAACTTGGGTCTTTTTTTCTTTTTTGGCTTGATTTATTTCATGAATATGTTCATTTCACTGTAGATTTTAATTTTAATTTAAAATTACAAATAGCTTCTCATAATAGCAAGTTCTTATACAATACTCAAAATATGAGGATCTGTTCTAAGCCCTTTGCATTTCTTTATTTACTTTTTTATTTTTAAAGAATTAGATAGACTTTTAAATCCAAAACTGATTTGACCATTTATTGTTTATACTTTTCTATAATTGTTACACATAAATGATTCAGCCTGAAGGAATGTGAAATTTACTGTACACTGTGTCAAGTGTTTGACATTTAAATGTGTAGCCATTTTAAATAGCTTCCACTATTGTTATGTAAAATCAAAGTATTCTGATGATAATAGATCATGCCAAAATGGCACTTAATAGAAAACAGTTCCAAGATTAATTAATTTATAGAACTTTTAGTCTGGGAGGTAGGTACTATGTTGTTAAGTCCCATTTCACAGATGAGGAAACTAAGATAAGATCTTTCCCCTGCTGATCCCAGGCATTTATTGCCAATTACCACACAGAGATTCAGCTGGCACACACACAGTGCATTAGTGTGGCTTATTCAGTACCTCAAAGATACACATTCTGTTTACCAGAACACTGAATCAAAAACAAATGCAATTCAGATATTAAAAACAGCTTCCAGTAATAGAATTTGGACAACAAAAATTTCATGATTGCAGTTGCATAGCAGAGTGGCTCATACTAGACACTCAGTAAATGCATATGGAATCCTCTGAAGTGAATGAATGCCTAATTCAGGTTGTTAGGTACTGATACTTTTTTTTTTTTAACAAGCTTTTCTTTCTTTTTTTTTGACGGCAAAATTTTAACAATTGTTCTAGGTTGATTGTGCCCACAAATGTGCTCTGTTGATGATTGGAAAGGCTATACTTGCTCACCATTTCCAGTATTAATTTTCAGTGAATACGCCACATCATTTACTAATTGAAACTGGAGACCATGTGAGGGAATAGGAAACGTTGGACCAAGTTGTAGATAAAATGCAGTATTGGTTCTGCCACTTCATAGCTGTATGACCTTCAATAAGCTTTTTTCTCTGAACTTCACTTTCTCAGTCATTAAAATGGACACGGAAGTAACTACCTAGTAGTAGTATTGATGTGATGATTACATGAGATAGACTGTCTAATGTCACAGCAGCTGGCACTTAATAAATAATTTCCTTCTCTGTTAGAGTAGCAAATTACAGAAGATTACGGCAAATCCATATGCTATAAGTAAATTCGTATGCTTGGCTTTGGCTTTAGAGTTTACATGAATAAATAAGTTAAAATAATCCTTAGCAACTAATAGCTTAACTTCCTTATTTGTACATTATCTACCTTCTTTAACACTCATAAACACTTAGCAAATTAACAAATTTCCCCCAATTTTATCTCCTTTACCTCTTTTCCCTTTCTATGAAAGGAAACAGTTATACAAAATAGGCCAAAAGACAAGTGCTTAAGAAGTGAAAGAGCATCTTATTGAATATGGAAATAATAAGACTAGTTAATAAGTTAACATCTGTCTGTTACTCACTATGGATGAGGCACTGTGCTGCAAACTGCTCAGGTATATCTGTACCCGTGTTTAGACACACATGCATATACATACAAACTGTTAAGGCTTGAGTTTCTTTTTTTTCCCTCTGAATTTGTGTGGGGAGATGATGATGGGTTTTAATCTTTTACCAGGAGGACTGAGAGCAGGCAAAGCTAGTCTTCTGGTTGAATGACAGGTAGCTTGTGACCCCATCTCCTCAGTACTGCCCCAAAGTGTAAACGGTTGTGGATGAATGACGCTCCCACCTATCAGGGGGCCCAGGCTTCATCACCGGCCTCTCCCACCCCAGTCTCCATAGCTGTCAAATGGAAGCCCCAAGCCTGACTCATCTGACAGTTGTAAGGGAAGCCCATTGCAAACTGTAAAAATGTCATTTTACTTTGTGGAATTAAGAATTACTGTACTGCCAAAACCTTGGTGTCTTTCAGATAAAGTAGTACTCTGTTGGCAGAGGTTAGATTTTAGAATCTTTTAAAATTGTGTTTCAAAATAACTTCTTGGAAAAAGAAAGATGTTGCAGAGATTGCCTTGATCAATTTGCTTTGACCCTCTTTACATGCTGTTTTGTTTTAAAACTGCCCAATTTTAAATGGCTGTGATCATATTAGAAAACTATATAATAATGCTCTTATGCTTATGTCTGGGTTTTAAAGCTAACAGTCATTTATGTTGTGCTCTTTGCTTAGTAATTCCTTGGCAATCCAACTGCATTAACAGTAAAAATTATTTTCTGCTTTCATGTTACGGTTTTTTTAAACAAATGACTTTTCAGCGCATCCTTATCAGCAGCATCACCTTGTAACTTACTCATCAGCAGTTTGGTGCAAATGAAACTGTTAGCTAGAAAGTCTCAGCATCATCTGAATGCAGGTGAGGGAGACTACAGAACAGGCATGGTACACCAAACAGACTCTGAGGTCAGATGGTCTGCTTTGGTTGGCTGAGCACACAAACCTCTGAGCCTCAGTTTCCCCATCTGCCAAACAGGCTGAGCAATAGTACATTACTCATTGGTGATTAAATGAAATAATTCACAAAAAGCACTTCATCCAGTGCCTGACACAAGGGAAATACCAAATAAACATTTACTATTGTTGTTAACATTAAACAAATTGTAATGTAATGCTTATCAATAGTTATCACTTTCTTTTTTTTTTTTTTTTAAAGATGACCGGTAAGGGGATCTTAACCCTTGACTTGGTGTTGTCAGCACCACGCTTAGCCAGTGAGCTAACCCGGCCATCCCTATATGGGATCCGAACCCGGGGCCTTGGTGTTATCAGCACCACACTCTCCCAAGTGAGCCACGGGCTGGCCCTAGTTATCACTTTCTTAAAGAAAGTGATCTTAATTAAAAGTCTCTATTGTGAGAGTGAAAAGGAAAGTTGAAGCAATTTATCCAAATAACTCAGGCCTCAAATTCACTTTAGTCCTGAGTAATCTAATTGTTTTTATTCCTTACTTTAACAAAAACTGAAAAAAGATAAATGTGTAAAGTTATCATCTCAAGAGAGTTTACCTAGAGCAATGTTACTTTTATCATGTTCCCAAGGTCACAGAGCTAATGCGTGGGAGGGCTGGCATATGAACCAGGTGGTCAGGATCCCGAACCCGTATTCCTAAGCTCTATGCTATACCTGGAATTGGGGGGACAGAACATGAGTCCTTCCCATTTTGAACGAATGAGTGATTCCCTACGTTTCTTCATTTGGAAGAAGTCATTTTCAGCATCCATAGAAATATTGCTACTTGTCAAGGGAGAATGGAAAGAGTACGCATTTTTTGTCAAAAGCACCCGGTTTTACCTCCGGCTCTTGACTCTAGCTTGCCGTGGGGTCTTAGGTAATTTGTTTAACTTGGCTCAACCTTTTTTTAACCTTCTGTGAAATGGAAGAATAATACATTGCAGCCTCCCTCTCTCTCTCCCTTGCTCTTTTTCTGTCCTTCTTTCCTTGTTTCTTCCCTTCCTTCCTTTTTAAACCTAGAAACAATATATTGTCTATCTGGTTTGTGAATGTCATTTACATAATTGTGCTATTATAAAAATATTTTTCAAAATTAACACATGCTTTTCTGCTATACTATTTAGTACTTTGTGCAAAGTGTTTGACTCATTGGTTTTATATAGACTGGAAGGAGCATGGACTTTGGTCTTCAAATGAGGCTTCAATCCTAGCTCTATTATTCCCCAGGACCATGGCATATTGCTTATTTTCTTTCTCAAGGCCTCAATATCCTCACCTGTATAATGGGATAGTAAGAGTTTTAGTACATAGTTGGAAGAATGCAAGGATTAAATGAGATAATGTATGGAAGTTGTCTGACCGGGAAGTGATGCTCACTCATTGGTATCTCTAATCTTTAGGGAATAGACTATGCCAGCAAACACATCAGTATGCATGCAGCTGTCTATTTTGTGTCCATTTATTCCATTTATCTGGTGGTCATAATACTTTAAAACCTGTTGTCATTGAGAAGCAAAGCAAGATTATAAGTGACTATGGGAAATGGGATTGTATAACCATGAACTGAGATTAATAAAGGGTCTGGACAGGGGTTAGTATCCCCCCTTGTAACTAAGGATGCTGTATTAGTCCATTTTCTATTGCTTATAACAGAATACCTGAAACTGGGTCATTTATAAAAAACCAAAATTTATTTCTCACAGTTTTGGAGGCTGGGAAGTCCAACGTCCAGGGGACACATCTGGTGAGGGCCTTGTTCTCAGTAAGGAGTTTCTACGGAGTCCCTTGGTGACCCAGGGTATCACATGGTGAGGAGAGGGGAAGAACATTTTTGTGCTCTCTTCATAAAGCCACCAGTCTACACCCATGATAACCCATTGTGCCAGAAATGGATTAATCCATTCATAAGAGCACAGTTCTCACGATCACCTCTTAAAGACCCCATCTTTCAATTACCATATTGGAAATTTAGTTCCAGCATTAGCTTGAGGGGACATTCACACCCCAGCAGATGCTGACACACATCTTGGATACCTCACAAGCTATTGTCAGAGTCAAGAGGGGTAGTAATTAATAGAGCAGTGCTCTACAGACTATAGTGTTCTAGTCAGAGGCCTAAGGTTCTATTATTATTCTAAGCCTTGAGGGATGAAAAATTTAAACTTTCCAAATACATGAAATCTTTATGTTAATTAATGTCTTCCAAAATGAGTCTCAAACTAATTTTTGTGTAGTACAATCATTAATAGATTTGGAGACTCATAGATATGGAGTTACCTCTTCAAATTGCATGTCTTTGAGTCTCTTAATTCTTCTAACATTCTGATTTTCTGATTTGTAAAATAAGGTTTATAGTAGGGTCTAACTCCTAAGTGGGTTATGAGGATTAAATGAGCTAATACATGAGAAGGGCTAGTACCATGACAAATACCAGAAAACCTAGGTAAATGTTAGGAAAATATCAAGTAAAATGCATTATTACATTCAAAGGTTTTTTGGTAGTTGTTGTTTTTGTTTATGTTTTTTGCCCCACATGTATTGAATTTAATAGGTGTGTAGAATCAACTATTTGGAAGAGTTTCTATCAGTATTTCAGTTTTTATTTTCTTATTGGTGATTCTGTTTTAGGCTTTGATTGTCCAGGTTAATCCTTGAGTAAGTTTTGTATCAATCAAGACAGATGGTACTTTTATCAGTCCATTACTTCAGGTAAACAAGCATTCCATTCTTTGACAGAACATTAAACTTTTATGTTCCTTTGCATAGAGTGCTGACTTATTCAAAGCATTTATGAATGAGAGAAAACAGCTTATGTTTTCTAACATTTTATAACCTAAAGATTGTTTGTAAAAGTTTCTTGATTGAATCTTTGACTTTGGATACCTCACTGATTAATTTATCAAACCAGAAATGTGTGAAGTAACTTTGGGTTCAGTTCAGAGTAGGACCTAACACAAAAATATGAACCAAGACTAAACAGATGTGAAGTCTCTTTCAGATATTGAAAAAAAAAAAAAAAAGTGCAAGTCAGTTCTTTTAAGGCCCAAAGGAGAATGGGGCAGATATATTGACATGTATTTTTTGTAAATTGCTTACGAAGAGAGTTAGATTTAAGAAGGGTTTAGTTTTGCACCTTTCCCTGAAAATATGTGTCCTAACATTTGAAGGCTAATGCGGGAAAGTTAGAACAAGAACTTACTGACAGCACAGGAGATCCATGTCCTAAAATCAGATAGTGATATTGGTATGTGGCTTAGTCCCTCTGAGGGTGTCCGTTTCACTGTCTAGGAAAACTAATGATGGATTTTGTAATTATAAAGATTTTTTCTTTCTTTCTTTTTTTTTAAAGATGACTGGTAAGGGGATCTTAACCCTTGACTTGGTGTTGTCAGTGCCATGCTCACCCAATGAGCTAACCGGCCATCCCTACATGGGATCCGAACTCATGGCCTTGGTGTTATCAGCATCACGCTCTCCCGAGTGAGCCACAGGCCTGCCCATTAAAGATTTTTTTCTAATGCATGCAATGTAGACTGATTAACAGAAGTCTGACTATATCACTACTTTGGCTAAAATCCTCCATTGACTTTGCATTACCTGAAGGAAAAAGTCCAGACCCTCAGCACACTATACAAGGTCCTCTGTGGTTTGGCTGTTGCTTATCTTCACCAATCCCTGAATGGTAAATTTCATTTCAGTGTCACCTAACTAGGTACAGTGGCATATCCACCATGCTGCATTTGGTCTCGAAGGCCCTGACAGCCCCTTCATATGCGTAGTTCAGATGATTCCTCCTCTAGGAAGCCCTCCCTGACATCAGTTTGCCCTTCTTCCCCATCCCTATTCTCTAGTGTTTTTACTGATCTTACCCTGAGATCCTATAGCTTTAAAAAAATTATATCACTTATCACATTATATTAAAATTATTTTTTTACTCACCTGGCTTAGTCTCACATTGGTGACCCAACCTAGTGGCATGGAGTCAAAAATCTTGGAAAGGAGTTTCTGAGCTAAACTGTGAGTTTAATAAATCGTGTCAGATGTATCTTTGAGGAAAACATCCACCAGCATTCTAAGCATGGATCTGGGTATGTAATAATTTTATGCCTGCTGACCTCAGTTGACACATGGGTTGGCACTAAGAAGAGTGACTTGGAAGGAGGGTGGCTTGTGCAGATAACACCATCCCCACACTTATACACAAATTGTTCAAATGCAATTCACTTTGGAGAGAGGAATGACAAATGGGCCACTCAGGGTGGTAGAAATAGGAGAGTGGGGACAGTGAATTAAAAAAGAAGAGGGTGAGGCAGTTGCTTGCTATTCTTTAAGGAAATAATACAATAGGCTGAATTGCAAATGCCCGTTGGAGCTTGCTAATTCAAGATACGTAAAGGGGTTAAGAGCCAGAAAGGATTTTAGGACACAGTACTGTTGATGATGATGAAGAAAATATTGATTTCCAATGGTAATGCTGTGTGCCAGGTCCTGAGCTGTGTGTGTTACACACTTTATCTCCCCTAATTCTCCCCTTCTATGAGGCTGGGAGTATGATGATTTTGTTTTACTCAAGAAGAATGTGGGCTCAAGAGAGGCTGAGCAAGTTGCTCAGCATCTTACCACTGTCAGTCAACAAGCCTGACCTGTTTGTTCCTAATTCCTTGAGAGGTACTAGTACTGTTTTTCTTAATATGTAAATTACTAAGACTGTCATAAATATAGCAAATGGATTCTTCCTCCCCAGCTCACCCACATTCAAGGTGCTATCTTTAGTATTTTCTTTTCACAGTTTGTGCTGGTTAGTAGGTAGCCAGTGCAATAGACAAGCACAGGATGTGGTGTGGCTTTAGATACTGAAGCGTATCATCTCTGTCTAGAAAGTGTTGAAAGACATAAATATGACAATACGAGAAGTTTTAGGTGGTCCCATTTGAATGATATTTATGGCTTTAAGAGAGATATTGTTCAGGAGTTTAGCAAAAAAAACATGTTAGTACTTAAGATCAGAGATTATTTAAGTGTGGAGGAAGAAAGTTGGAGGATTAATAAGAAGTGATGTTTTCAAATTTTATATATGATTAGAAGCCACCATCTTAGTGACCTAAGGCAATAGTACTACTATACAATACAATGCTGTACAGTAACACTACAGAGATTTTGTGTACTTTAAAAAATTCATTTTGGGAATACTCTTTTAATACCAAATTTTTGAAGTTGTAAAGTCTTAAAACTTATGCAATCTTCTAGCATGAACTAGTTTACCTTTTTTTTTTTTATTTTAAAATCAGGTAAGTTTCTTGATTTCAGGCGTACAACTGAAAAGTTAACATTTCTCGAACCAAAAAAACTTTTCAAGTTTTATATCTTTATATCAAAAAGAACAAAGTCTTTATCCTGCCTCAATTTATAAACTCAAGCTCCGAAAGGACAAAAAATTAGAAGAGGAGATAACATACAAAAATTGAGCAATGAATTAAATGTGCAGAAATGGTTTGTGCATATTTGGCACTTAATCCATACAGCAGCTGAATCACATCTTTTGAATTTCATTTAGCTGGATATACTACTGTTCTTGAGGCCCTCTCTTCATTTCCTGAGGAAGTTGATCCTCCTTCTCTCCCATATGGTGAGAGAATCTCTTTGCTATCCAAACAGTCTCTCTGTTTACATTTATTCCTCCAACTTCTTTTGATTCCTCAGCAAAGCAGCTGCTTTGAAAAGAAACCCAAACGATTATCTTGAGACGGTTACGCACTCTCCCTCTTTGCTACCCTGAGAAGAAAGTTCCTTTCTTTTTTTTCACCAGCATTATTTAGGGACTTAAGGCCTTGAAGTACATTTTTCATATTCTTCTTTCGTTTTTAAATTTGGAAGCTTAATTGATTATCTTCCCATGTCTTTTAAGAGGGTGAATTTCATAACACAAAATAATTTACATTTACTTAGAAGATTTTGAACTCAGAACCTTTAAATTAATAATAATAGTAATAAGTGTAGTGCCACTCCTATCCTGATATATTGTAAAAATTCACCTCCTTTTTGCTTCTGTTGTACATCTTCCTTTCTCTAATGAATTTAGAGTTTCCTCCTATGTAGAGGTATTATAGAGAATGCTAAGCATAACTCCGTAGATCTCATGATGAAAAATTGAAATAAAAGTGCTTGCCAATTAGTCATGCTCATTAGCATGAAAATGCAATAATGCAGCCTATTTGTTGGGGGGGTATCATTGAGTTGGCTCATAAGTCTGGCATGCAACTTTCTGCTTCTTGCAAACAAGTCACATAAGAGGAGAGCACTATGCCACTGTGACACTGAGGAGGAGGTAGCTGGCTTTGTTTTTTAGTCAAAGTTGGAATGGGTCTGGCTAGCATAAAAAGAATTCAGTTCTGCGAGCATTTTTATTTTTTTATTTTTTTGCGTGCTTTAGTTGGGATGACAGATAGATAAGAATGTGATAAGATTAGCATTTAAAAGCTTAACTTATGTCATCACTTCTGGATGTGTCTGCCCCGAAGTGAAATCTTATTCCCTGCCTTCATTTCCAGTGTAGAATCACCATGAATAGTTTTTTATGAATGACTACCTTAGAAATTTTGATGGAATGCAGCTCATTGGGGAGATAGGGAAAAATTTATAATTGCATACTATACTAAATTATAAATAAAATAGTATGGATTGTAGATTTGCATTGAACTTACTGCAGGACAGTGTCCACATTCTAGGTCTGTGGGAGGTTTTTTGTTTAGTTACAATTATTATTATTTTTTAAGTATGCCTCTATTGGGTGGGCCAGTAAAGGAAAGTAACTCAAACTTATCTGGTTTGTTCTGAGAGGGAGCTCTGGGGATATTACAGCCAGGTCAGCACTTTCATTTATTACACTTTGGCCACATCTACCAGGAGGGGCATTTTCCAGTGGCTGCTTGTTTATTAAAAATGTTTATTTGGCATTTACTACAATCAAGGCATTGTGCTGGAGGCCAGAGATACAGTAATAAGCAGAACAGTTACATTGTCCCTGTTCTTCATGGAGCTTACAATCCACTCCAGTTTTCATATCCTAATTTTCCATTTACATGGACCTAGAGAAGCATTAAAGGTACAAAGAAAATGGTTAAAAGTTCAAACTGAGAAGCATTTAGCTAATAGTCATCATTAGGATTTAGCAATTATTGGACCCAAGAGAAGCATGGCAATGGTTTATACCCAAATGATAAGCAAAATGCTTCTGTTTATCTTTCATTCATTCATTTAAAAAATATTTATGAGGGGCTTCTTCATACCTGGCACTGCTCAAACTACTTTGGACAAAACAGTCCGGGACAAAACAGAAAGTCCCTGCCTTATGGTACTCATACTCAAGTGCAGAAGACAAAAAGCAAAACTGGGGTGGTGTTGCAATTCCATTTTGTAAATATGGACACATCTGCTGAAGATTGAATTGTACATTATCCAGACTTCATCTCTGCTTCATTTTATATATCTAGGTTTATTTTCTATTCAAACAAATTTAGATAGTGCCACCACCATGATCTGTGCTGTGTAAAAGAGAATTTGATTGAAGGAGCATTTTTACAGGTAATTTAGTAGAAGTTAGTAGTGCATGCAATCCACAAACATGGAGGAACATGTACTATGAATAAGGACCAGACAGAGGTAATAATGGTTGATTATATAATTCTCATTCTCATACCACTTATATTCTTGTTGGGAGGAACAGATAAGAGTAAACTAATTGGGGTATCAAGATAAGTTCTGAGAATGAAAGTGCTTCATTGGGAAAAAGACTGTGATATGATATATGAGATGATATGAGGGGCTCCTGAAGATGGGTTACTTGGGAAGATTTCTCTACAAAGGTGATATTTGATCTGAGTTGTGAATGAGATGAGAAGGACTTGCCATTTGCAGAGCCCAAGAAGGAGAAAGCTCCAGCAGCAAATGCACAGGGCTTGAGGCAGGAACACATCTTGGGTGTTTCAGGAACATAAAGGAGGCCAATGTGGCTGGGGCTCTGTGGGGAGAGAGGGATTGGAAAGAAATGACCGTGGAGGTGGGCGAGTCTTTGTTACATAGGGCCCTGTAGGCCTTGGCCAGGTGTTCAAGTCTTATTGTAAATGTGATGAAAATGCAATTAGGTGATTTTAAGCAGGCGGTGATGTTTTATAATCCCAGAACACACTAATTGAGCAGCAAGCGTGAAAGCTAAGATGGCACTATTTGGAGGATCCTTGTAATCTTCCAGGAAGAGTGACAGAACTTGGCAGAAGCTACAGTGTACTTGTTGAGATCGAGAGAAGTCAAAGTTTTGAGATTTATTTTGCTGGTTGAAATGAAAATATGATAGTACTTGATGGACCAGATATGGAAATAGGGGAATGGGAATAATCAAGGACGGTGCCCAGATCTTTGGTTTGAACTACCATCCTTCAAGTTTGGAAATGACAGTACTGGGGATGCTTGTTCTAGGCGTGGTTGAAAAGGCAGCAATGATAATAGCCATAGCAACACTGTGCTATTTGTCAGATGTCTTACATGCCTAACTCTATTTAATGCTCAAGGAGCCTGTGTAATAGGTTCTATTATTATGTCCGTGTTACAAATGGGGAAACTGAGGCCTAGAATGATTAAATAACTTTACTAAGGCCACAAGGCTGGTAAGTGGCAGAGCAGAGATTAAAATTTGGGCAGTCTGATTGTCAAGTTGATGCCTCCCCGTCCCCATAGTCTATACCACTTCTCTGTGCATGAGTAAATCCACTCTGTTTTCTAAAGCTGTCTTGGATTTGTTACTGAAGCTAAAGTTGACTTTTGAAACTCTGCAGCTTAGGTTAACATTCACCCATTGCCCAAACAATTCAGCCTCACTTTTACACCAGCTAGAAATGAACATGCCTGCTTTGGGAGAGCTGATTCAAATCCAAGCCAAGGGGGCAATTTCACAACCTCTTTTTATCACCTTACCATGTTGATCTTTAATCTGGGGGGGAGGGGCAGAGCAAAAAGGGCAATTATTATGTGTCAATTAAAAATAAAATAAAATTTTGAAAAATGGATTGTGTCATTCACCATTAGTATAGCTTTTAGAATTGAACATTTAAGGGATTAGTACTGAGAAATAAAATAATAACTATAGCATTAACTATGAACTAACTGGAGCTACCTAACTAAACTAGCTATAGTTAACTAATTATTAACTATAATTAATAAAAGAATATCTATAGTATTAACAGTTATGTAATGATCTCCTGTATCTGCCAATCCTCTTGTGGGTGCTTTACATAACATTCTTTAATCTTTTCAAAAATCTGAAGACATGTTATTACGATGAGAAAGCTGAGGCTCAGACAGGTTACATAATGTGTTTAGGGTTATGGCATGTAAGTGACAGAACAAAGATATGAATGCATGTCTTACTTTGATGATGTTCTCCTATTTTGAACATCATTGTCTTCATATGCAATGAACCTGCTATTGAAATGTATTGTTCCCAGAGGAACATGTCCCGGGCATGCCAATCAACCTGCAATTGATGTGTATCACTACCAGAGGAACATGTCCTAGGCATGTGAATGAACCTGCATCCGAAGTGTATTGTTTCCAAAGGAATACATCTCAGGCTTGTCAAAGATAAATTCTTTGCTGTGCTTCAGGTGTTAGAATTGGATTAAAACTCTCATGGATTGCTAATCAAACATTGTTTTTTTAAAAAAATTTTTAATGATCCTTATTTTACAATTTGAATCATGTAACATTAATGGAAAATTCCTAAAGAAAGTTTAGACCAATTTTTAGGAGAAAAATGTTCAATAATTTGTTTCTTTTCTCTCAGATTTGCTTAGGGTTTAGTTGCATACGATATAATCCACTCTAGCTAGTTTAAAACAGAAAGGAGTATATTGTACTGCATTTGATGGTTTATGAAAACCATTGGAAGGGCTGAAGGAGCAGACCATAGGTTGAGCTTCAGAACACTCCCAGCACTCAGAACCCAGTTAAGTCCACTGCGGCCTATAAAGTTGTGACAGCCAGTGCAGGCAACTGTTACTGCGGCTGACCGCAGAGTCTTACTGTCCCCCCAGTACAACCCAAGCCAACAAAATGCATGCCCAGTATCCAGCCTCTCTTCTCAAATATGAGTATTTCCTTCCCATATCAAATCTCGTGGAGTTGTGCCTAATTGGCAGATCCTAAGTCACATCCGCAGCCCTAGTTAACTGAAAGGGAGTCTGAGACATGCAGTTTTTAGCTTTCCAGCCACCATAGTACAGAAGGACATGCTAGGAAAGTGTTAGAATGGGAATTGAAAGAGCCAGTCCACAGTATCCTCCACACTCACTACACTTAACTTTTCTTTATCAAGTTACTCTAAATCTGAAGGAATTAACATATAGCCCTTGAACCAAGTGCAACCTTGTATACCTTTTTAGACATTTTTATTTGTTTTCCTTAAGGATATAGCTCCCATGAGCTACCTAAAATAGTATGTCTCAGACATTAGAGTACATAAGCATCACATGTAGGGCTTTTTAAAAATGCACATTCCTGAGATGCACCCTCATAAATTTGGATTCCATATGACACTCATATGGAAGTAAGCACCCCAGGTTACACTTTCATCTAAACATAACATAGCCGACTCTCCTTGTTTCACTTGGGGAAACTTCAGAGAAAGGGGGAAACATTTCCATAGCTTATTCAATTCAACAAAATGCAGTTGGTATGTCTAGCACACATCGCATAATCGGGAAAGCTAATTCCATGACCTTTGCAAATTAGGCTTGCCATCTGATGTAATGGAGAAAACGATCAAGATGGTGAATGTTCTTTGAGCTCGTGCCTTTAACCCCAAAGGAGCTGATGAAATTTGGAAGCAGTTAATACAGAGTACAAAGATTTAGTTTATTTTAATGTGGTAAAAAATCCAGGTGGGAAAAAAAAAAAAAAAAAAAAAACTTTGTCGATTTCCTGAGCTGCTTCCTCAAATTAAGTTTTTTTAAACATTAAAGGCCCTATGAGACCAAACTTGTCAGACTCAGTAGCTGATCCGACAATACATCTGAGCGCATTTAATTACATCCATAAGAGGAAAACACCAGAAGTTCTAGGAAGTTTAGATTTTTAGTCTTAGATTTGGCACATGGGATCAGATGGCAACTGAAACCTATGCACATTTTCTACCGCTGAATTGTTTGGAGTTCAAAAGATTTTAGAGATCTTGAAGAATTGCAAAGCTTTTGATTTACATGAGATTATACTTCAGAAGCGAGTCACATATTTGAAAGAGTATAAATTATGATTTAGGTTTTTGTAGTTGTTTTTGGAGAGCTATAACCATCAGATTCTTACATATCACAGTGGTTCAATTTTAAGAGCAACTCATTAGCAGAAGAGTGAACAATGCAACCCAAAGAGAAACTGTGTCCATGCAGTGCTGAAGATGGGGATGTGGTTTTCAGAACTGTCTTGTTTTTTTGTTTCTTTTTTTTACTATATTTTTTGTACTTTTGCAATGTTGGGGGACTGTTTCTCTTATTTTTTTGGAAATATGCACTTATAGCAAAAAAGAATTGGTAACAGATATGCAAAACTGGGTTCAAAATTTAGCTAGTATCCATCAGTTTTCTAGACGATTTCAGTTTGATAAATATCATCCTCATAAAATTGATTAGAATTAGCCATTAACTAGTATCTCCCTAAAATTAAGTGAATTATACTGTATGGGGGATTTTTCCCCCTTTACTTTGGTATATATAAGTGCTAAAGAGCTATACTTAAGAATAGTTAAAGACCTATCTTTTTTACCATCGTCATGAGTGAAATAATCCATACTGCTGGCACAAATTTTTATTCTATCACATGTTGCTATGAAAATGATAACAGCAACACTTGAACACTCAGGTGCTAGATTGTAGCTTGAGGTATAGTCCTTTCCAGGGATTTTTACACAGGATCGATGCCTCTGTGTTCACCTAGCTGTCATTCATCACAGGCGAGTTGTTTCCTATGCCTAGGCCACTTAAGAAAGAGAAAGGTTTAGTTTGTCATTTTAGCTCCGCTCTTTCAAAGCTGCTTCTTTCCTTCTACTGAGACCAAAGTGAACTTTCTATCCCTTCCGGATGTTACTCACTCTTTTCTTCCTTTATTGGCAAGCTGTAATAGTATCACCTTGAAATTCCCTCAAGTTCATTCACTCCTGCAGTCCATCCACTGTGGTCTGATTTAAGTTCTGTCACTCCATGGAAACTGTCCCCATCAAGTCAGCTCCATTAGGTTCCCTTCAGCAATTGTCGTGTTAACATCCTTTAGTGCTTGTTTTATTCATTGCACCCTCCCTTTAGTATTTTCTTTTCCATTGGCTGCCATACCCCACAATGAACTGATTTGCCCCTCATGTATTTGGCTTCTCATTCCCTACCCCCTTTTATCCCACCACCTTAATGTCAGTCACCAAGACCTTCCATTGAACTTATCCATTGCTCTCCATTCCCACTACCCAAGTTGAGGCCCTCACTTTGTCCACTCTGGATGACTTAAGTGACCTCCTGACTGTCCTCTGCCCCCAGGCTCTTCACCTTCCATCACCTAGTCCATCCTTCACTCAGATGCCTGATAAACCTTTCAGAAATAAATCAGATCTTGACACTCCCCTGCTTAAAATCCTTCAGGGGCTCCCCAGTGTCTTTAAGATAAAATCCAAATCAGTTAGCAAAATTGGGAGGACCTCTGCCTACCTCTCTAGCCACATCTAGTATTGCTTATTCCTTGAAACTCATTTCCAATGGTGTCCTAAACATGAAATTCTATGAAAGTGCCTTGTCCCCTCACTTCGTGGGCACCTGCTACTTCTTTTGTCAGGGTTCTCCCCAGCTCCCTTTGACCTGGCTACCTCCCTTAGAAGAATATTCTCTTTCCAGAAGTATCTCTGAGCCCCTCCTCCTCCTCCACTCCCAGTTTGGCTATAATTGCTCGACCTTTCCTCTCTCAGAGAGTCCACCCTGCTGGCTTCTCCAGTAGCTTGAGCTTCCTGAGACCAGTGACCATATCCCTCTGTCTTTATCTTATGTACATACCATGTTCTACTACATTATTATTGAATGAGTAAGTGGCTCTCGGGATAATGTTATTAGAAATCCAAAACTACCAAATTTTGTTTTTATCAGAAGGAACAACTTATCACTTTAGTTTTTGTGTTTCTCCTCTCCCTCTAGCTATGTAAACTTTTTAAAGCTACTGCTAAGTATAACTTGATTTACCTGCACTACTTGCTTACTTCAACCTATAATCACTTGACATTGTAGTGTCAATTAGAAACTGTTTCAGTTAAATGGACCTTAAGCCTTCCACAACATAGCCATTTTAAATAAAATTTAATAGTTCATTAAATATAAATGAAATGAGTTTTATTATCTGACTGGCCCAGTATATTTCTTTTAAGCATAGTGTAGGTCTTGGTTTACACCCAACCTAGCAATTTACTAGCAGGGTGGCTGTAAAGAAGTCATTCTCTGAATCCTGTTTTACTTACCAGCTGAATGGGGTAATAATATCTACCTGGTTTATGAAAGAATTATATGAAATAATATCTGCAAATTCTTCATCCTATGTGTGGCCCTTAGAAGTCAATATATGTTGAGTTATTTTTCCTTTAAGTAGCCTTTACCTATACAATGAGAACTGACTATCATAGGGTGATTTTTCCCTCATTTCTTCCCCATAGATTGAATATTCTGAAATCTTTAAATTCCCCTCTCACATTAAAGCCAATGTATGCCTTTTCATATGGAGCAAGTTTTTTCTAGGATGTTCTGTTTTTTTTTGTTTTTTTTTCCTTTTTGTCTTTTTTTGTGTCCGGCAACAGATCGCAACCCTCAGTGTTGCGCCCGTACCGGACCGGGACCGGCAACAGGATCGCAACCCTCGGCGTCGCGCCCGCACCTCGCTCAGCCAGTGAGCGGGAACCGGTCTGTATGTGGGATCCGAACCCTCGGTAGGAGCGCCGCCGCGCTCCCAAGCGGCGCACTGTAGCAGTGCGCCACTGGGCCAGCCCTAGGATGTTCAGTTTTTTGCTAGAAGTGTGTACTCACCTCATATTTTAATGATCACCCATATTTTTATCAGCACCGCACTCTCCTGAGTGAGCCACGGGCCGGCCCATGATCACCCATATTTTTAAATATTTTTATTTTACTTCTTTACAAAAGGATCTAGATGGAAAGAAGTAAAAGAGTATCTTCACAAGATTTCAATGCACCAATTTGGACTTGAAGCTGGTTTGAGTTTACTTAGCTATCCTTTTAATATCTGCTTTACTGATAGAAGTAAAATTTTAAAAACTAATGAATCTACTAAATGTTTCCTTTGTCCCTTTGACATGACTGGACAGTCATTAGAGAAGAATTTGAGTCTGTGTAGGAAGATCTGGCATTTCTTTATAATGTTTAGTGATAAATTTTTAAGTAATAAAAAAATCTGAAGGAAGTCAGAATTAAATGGTTATTCACCAAATGGGAATACTGATGCTGGCTACTTCAAGATCATTTTTGAAAGATATGGTTTATATGACCTCAGAAGACCTGAACTGAGGACTAATTACTATACCTGTATCTTGGTAACTTGCTTTCCTGGCTCTGGATAGCTGAGCCAGTTGGCTCTCTTCCAAAGCGCATTGGGCTACAAGGCAAACTGCCGGCTTCTATAGCTGACATGCAAGATTAAAGAGAAGGTGAATGTTGTTTTTGGCAGCAGCTGCTGTTTTGTTCTGGGCAGTATTAGAATAATATCATTTTGTAGGTCTGTGCATAAAGAAAACAAGTGACACTCTGCTACCTTTTTGACTTTGTGAAGTCTGTAATGTGGACCCTGGTAATGCATATTTTAAAATTGCTTCTCTTGTACATAGAGAGAAAAGAATTTCTTTTTTCTTTCTTTCTTTTTTTTTTAAGTTTAGAAGATTGGAATCGTCTGGTTTCTTGAACAGCTTATGTTCCCCTGATGTTCTTGGGCTGCATGCATGTTAGCTTCTATTGAAGGAAAGAGTCTGCAGTGTGACTTCTGTGTTATAACACATGTTCAGATCAAGTAAATAGTTTGCTTTAGGGGGCTTTGCAGCTCCTTTTCCTGACGTGTTGCTTTTTACTGTAAGGAAAGTTCTGTGTTCAGGAGGGATTGGTGATTGGGTGAATATCCCACTTGGAGTCTGCTGAGGTTGGTTCTCAACACAAATGAGAAGTGGATAAGACCTTTGCCTTTGGAGTCTTCACCCTCGTCATTTTGTAAGGGTTTTCCCCCCTTCTTTGAAGTACTTTTCTAGAACTATCTGTGACTGTTAAAACCCGCTCCCAGAAAAAGACATGCTATATCTGTCATTTACAATTGAGTATGAAATATAGTCACTGTTACTTCCCTGTACCAGGATTGTTTCAACTCCAGGACTGTTTTGCCTGCATGCCTCAGTCCTAACAGTGCATACAGACTTCTCATTAGTTTTCTTTCTTTCTTTTTTTTCATATCATGTAAATAACTTGAAGGCAACTTTTAGCAATAAAAAGGTTACTACAATTTTGTGTGTTGTGAGGAGTTTGTGGGGGACACTTTTGATGCATGCCTTTAAATAGAAAAATCAAGAACTGCCGATAATAAGACTAGTTTAATGTGTCTGTGCAACGAAAGGTTATCCTGAAATAAGAGGTTATCAAACAATGAGCGTGACCTAGAGAGAAAAGTTGTACGATGCTAAAACAAAGTAGCCAAAGAAAAATGTCATATGCAGACGCAGAGAATGTTGCAGAAAAAACAGTGAAATGATTACCCAAACTGAAAAGATACATTTTAGAGCAGAAGTCACAAACACAGGGACATTTTGCTTAGCATTCTATCTCCATTAGGGTGTGTGCAGGCGTGTGTGCACACGCCCCCACATTTAGGCACCCAGATACTCTAGTTGGAGTTTCCAGAAGTTGTAGGAAGAGGAAGAGAGAAAAAACAGAGATAAATATTTTGTTGATTTATTGGAACACCTCACTTGATTGGAAGTCAATTGTCTATTTATTGACGCTACTCTAAACACAATTGAGAACTAAAATTAAATTGAAAAAGGCAAAATCAGTGTCAAAATGTTCATATGCTGGCTGGCCGGTTAGCTCACTTGCTCATTTGGGAGAGTGTGGTGCTGGTAACGCCAAGGTCATGGGTTCAGATCCCTGTACTGGCCAGCCAGGAAAAAAAAAAAAATGCACGTATGAAAGATAATACTCTCTGTTCATGGAAGATTCACTCTATAAAGTCCTTTTTCATACTGTTTTATTCAAACATTTCTGAAGCACTTGTCTCCTTGGTTTCCTAGCCAATGCAAAGCCCATTAAAAAAACCACACAATGAATAATTGCATAGCACCTGTAGTTTGGATACTTTTTCATTTGATTCTCACCACCAGTTCCTGAGGTGGGTAAAGCAAAAATTATTTCTGCTCTTATTTTATAGGCTAATGGACAGATACTCAGGGGTACTAACTGACTTGTTTGAGATCACACAGTAAGGGGCTTGGAGGTTGTCAGGATCCGTGTTCTGCTCATGGTTTCCAAATGCATGTTTTATTTTGTTTTTTTCCTTGCCCTTGGAAACCTTTGTTCAGACAAAATCTTACTCAGAGGCCCGAACAAATAAAAGTGAGAAAAACTGAGCTGCTTTGCTTAAAATAGGGGTTGGGGGCCTAGAATTCTGGCAGAGCTCATTTTCCTCGCCCAGAATGGCTTGAACATCACTGTACTACACAATTCATTCATTCATTCATTCATTCAGAAAGTGTGTTTATTAGACTGTTTTACTTTTCTACTGCTGCTGTAAAAAATTACCACAAATTTAGTGACTGAAAGCAATACAAATTTATTATATTATAGTTTTGGAGATCAGAAGTACAAAATGGGGTGTACCAGCTTAAAAGGTATTGGTGGGACTGTGTTCCTTTCCTTTTCTAGCTTCTAGAAGCCTCCTGCATTCCTTGACTCCTGATGCCTTCCCTCCATTTTCCATGCACTGATGAGTCAAGACTTTCTCATGCCACATCTCTTTGACCTTTCTTCCATCATTGCATCTCTCTCTGACCAGAGCCGGGAAAGAGTCTCCATTTTTTTTTCCCTCTTTATTTATTTATTTAATATTATTTTGTCGATATACAATGTGGTTGATTATTGTGGCCCATTACCAAAACCTCCCTCCCTCCTCCCTCTCCCCCCTCCCACCCAGCAATGTCCTTTCTGTTTGCTTGTCATGTCAACTGCAAGGAAGTGTAATTGTTGTGTCTTCTCCCCCCCGGTATTTGTGTGTGTGTGTGTGTGTGTGTGTGAATTTATTTATTTATTTTTATCTCCCACCAATAAGTGAAAACATGTGGTATTTCTCTTTCTGTGCCTGACTTGTTTCACTTAATATAATTCTCTCAAGGTCCATCCATGTTGTTGCAAATGGCAGTATTAGATCGAGCTTAGAGAACTGAGGATAGTCTCCCCATCTCTAGGTCCTTAACTTAATCCTGTCTGCAAAGTCCATTTTGCCATATAAGGCAATATGTTTACAAGTTCCAAGAATTAGGACACTGGGCATCTTTGGGGGCCATTCTTCTACTTACCATAAGGGCCCATCATGGGCCACATGTTGTGCTCTCCATCGACTACAGGAAGCTGGAAATAAGCATGTTAGCAGTAAAAATGTGTTGTGAGGAATGACCCAACTGTCTGGGAGAAACAGGAAAACTAAGAAACAAACAAACAAAAACTAAAATAAAATTTTAAACACAGTCATTCAAACAAGTACAGTGATTTGGAACTACTTGGAGGAGAGCAGGCACAACCACATAACCGAGATGATTTGCAAGTTTTCCTTTTATTTGATGAACCTGAATCATCAAAGGAAAGCAAAGTTTAATATTTCTACCCACAGTTTAAAGGAGTTGTGTGTGCTATATATTAGAAAGATTTCTGTATAGAGTAATTAATACTGAAAATTTTCTTTTCCACATAAAGATGTAAGCTCTGCATTTCAGCCCTCTTCTGAGAATACTGATGAAGCAGGTTTTACTCCTTCTATGCAGAATTCTCAGCATTTCTACCTTGACTGCTCCTCTGTCCTTATATTTAGCTATGCCAGAGTTAGTTCTTGAATTTTAAAAAAGGGAAATATTCCTTAATGGTAGCAATATATATGCAAAGTTAAGTTACAATATGAGTTTACTGATAATAGCTTTAAAATAAAGTACTTCAGGGGCCGGCCCGGTGGCGCACTGGATAGTGCGCCGCTTGGGAAGCGCGGCAGCGCTCCCGTCCGAGGGTTCGGATCCCACGTACAGACCGGCTCCCGCTCACTGGCTGAGCGAGGCGCGGGAGCAACGCCGAGGCTTGCGATCCCGTCGCCGGTCCCTGGTCCGGTACGGGGGCAACACTGAGGGTTGCGATCCGTTGCCGGACACGGAAAAAAGACAAAAAGACAAAAAAAATAAAAAAATAAAAAAATAAAAATAAAGTACTTCAGGAAATGCAGGTTTTTCAGGGATATTTGAATGTCATTAGTTAACATAGAAAGAAATTTTAGCCAGGACCAAATAGATTCCTGTAAAATGAGCAAAATCATATCTTTACAGATATTTGTGTTTTAATATATTTTAAGCAACTGTCAAAGGACATATATTGAAGTTATGATAATTTGAATAATGTAGAATATTCAGCTGTGGCATGGAATATGGAAGAAATTTGTCTCCGTATACTTGATATTTGCGAAATTATCAGTTTTAGAGATATTAACATCCTCATAAAAGGTCTAACCAATTTCTGTGAGTGCTGGGACAATACGGGGTGCCTACAAGGACAGTAGTTAGAATTGGGTAGACCTGGATTTACATTCTGATTTCACCATTCAGAAGTCACCAAATCTCTATGTACCTCGATTTCTTTATCTTTAAAATTAGAATATGTGAAAGTTAAATTTTGTTTGCTATTAGATATGCAAGAAGATTAATACATAGTTTAAATGTTTCAATATATTTTAGCTTTATTCACTAGCATCTGCACTCATGTTCCAATATCCTGCCATATAGCCTTGATTAACTATACTCCTATTTAAAACCAGACCCTCTACTTGAGAACTCGATCTCACTCCTCCTTGTCTACTTAAGGACATCGCTCAAACAGTTCCCTCTCTTCTGACCTACATTACCAGTTGCTTCCTTTTACTGAATCATCCCCATGGGCATACAGACATCCTGGTATTTCTACCGTCTTATAAATTAAACTCTCTTCATCCCCAATTCTCTGCCAGCTACCTCCCCATTTTCTTTTTATTTATTTATGTGTTTGTTTATTTGTTCTCCTTTCAAGGGAACTTTGAAAAGAGCTGTCTGTGCTCACTGGTTAATCTCCTCTTGTGCTTTTTAAAACCCACTCCAGACTGGCATTTTCCCATCCTGTGTGAAAAAAAATGTTCTTGTTAATGTCACCAGTGACCTCTATGTTGCTGTATCCAGTCCTTATCTTACTTGACCTATTACCAGCATTTGACATACTTTGACTCCTGCTCCTTAACTTTTTTTTTTTTAACTTGCCTTTCTCCTATGATCATTTGGCTTCTCCCTCTCAAGCTCCTTTAAGGGTTCTAACTCTTCTGCCAGACATCTTGAGGTTAGAGCCGCATCGGATGCTCAGTCCTTCATTCTTTTTTCTACATATGTCCACTCCCTTGGTGATCTCACCCACTCTTTTGCTTAAAATTTCATTTATGTATTGAGGGCTCTCATACATCCAGTGCAAACCTCCCTCCTAAATCCAGATTTAAATATCCTGACTTGGTGTATGTAATCACTGGAATATCTGAAAGACGTTTCAAACTTAACATACTGGAAACTGTACTCCTGATCTGCCCCCAAACTTTCTGGACCCCCAGCCTTCCCCATATCCATTGGTGGCAACAGCATCCTTCCAGTTGTTCAGGCCAAAGTCCTGGGAGTTGTCTTTGACTCTTTCTCTTAAATTACACTCTGTCAGGAAATCCTCTTGGGTCAGCCTTCAGAAGATGTCCAGAATCTAACCACTTCCAGTCAATTCATTGCTGCAACCCTTGCTTGTTTGGATTATAGCAATAACCCCTAATTGGTCTCTCTGTTTTTTTTTTTTTTTTTCTACCTGTTGTTACCCTTAAGTCTGTTCTGAATACAGCAATCAGAGTGAATTTTTTAAACTAGTTTAATTTTTAATTTTGAAGTATGTTCATATCCCTCCTCTGGTCAAAATTCTGCAATGACTTCTATTTAATTCACACTAAAAGTCGAAGTCTAGGCAGTGGGCTACAGTACCCTCTGTGATCTGGCCTCTGCGTTCTCTCTCTGACATCATGAGATTCTACTGCTCCTTAGTTTACTCTTGCTGTTCCTTAAATAAAGAAGATTCCTTAAATAGACCTTAGGGCCTTGGCACCAGCTTTTCTCTCTGTCTACAGTACTGTTCCCACGAATATCTGCATGTATCACTTCCTTAGTTTCATCCAATCTTTGGTAAAATATTGCCTTCTCAATGAAGCACCCAGTAATCATCCTATTAAAAGTTTCAAGATGTCTTCACTCATTCTGCAGTCTCCAGGGGGAAAGAGGTAATGGCTAGTTCTGTGGTTTTTTCTTTAGACTCAGAGATGTCCAGGGATTTTATGTTTTCTATAATCCTCCTTGCAACAGGAACTCGAGAAGTGTCTGCATACCTATACTTCATCCAGAGAATCCAGCTGAAGTTACTAGGTAGCAGAATAAGCACCAATATGTACTTTATTGTTGTGACTGGTACAGATGGAGGGAGCTGCTCTGGAAAATGAACAGAAGCTCATCACATGCTCTGAAAGGGCTACTTAACTAGCAAGGTATAAGCTGAAGGAGTGGTCCTGCTTACCCAACATCATCTGTCATTGCCACCCATGTCCCAAGTGTGCAGTGGTTTGTGGACACTAGAGACAGTCTGGGAGTCAGGTGACGTCTGTGATGCTGGTTGCTATACCTGCTCTTTTATTGCCTATCCTGAATCTTTTCTTAAAGCACAGTAGTACCCTTGGAGCTGGGTAAAGCCTGTGGTATCTCGTGAGTGTGACTGTCAATCTGACCCTAAGATTACTGCTACTAATAGATCAGAGTAGGCACTATAAGCCCAACCTTCCTTACCTTGCTCTAATTTTTCTTTTTCCATAGCCCTTAACATCTTCTGACTATATAACCTAGTTACTTATGTTTGTCAATTATGGTTCGTCTTCCCTCACTAAAAGGTAAGCTTCATGAGAGCAGGGATTTTGTCTTTTTGTTCATTTATGTAGCCCTAGCATCTAGAACAATGCTTGGCACACACTAGGTGCTCAATAAATATTTGTCAAATGAATGAATGGACAAATGTTTCTTTTAGTATTTATTCAATGCCAGTCATGAGGCATGGTAAAGACAAGTAACAATTTTTGCCTTTATATTTCCTAGAGCCTAGAATATGAAGATGGTTATTAGTGAGATACTCCAATTATAGAGATCCTTAGGGAGGCTTCCCAAATCATATCAGGAAAGAGGGCCTTGGAGAAATACATTTCAAGGAGAGTTACTTCTTTGCAATGACAATGTCAAAGAAAGCTGTATTTTAGTAAATTATATTTACATATGTGAAGGAAGACAGTGTTATTAGGGGAGATGTTATATGTTAGGATTGACCAAAAAGATGAATCCCCCAAATAAATCATTTACACAATTTAGTCTTCACTGTGGTCCAAAGGAGACAATACTGTAAAGTGTGACCCCACAGTGCTCAAAGTAACCTTAAATAAAATTAAGCATGATTACTGCTAAAATAGACCACAATGGTAAAGGAGTAAAAGGTTTTAATTTTGTTTTCAAGCCACTAAATCCATGTAAGTAGCATTGTACTCTTAAAAATCTTAGCAAATGATAATTATCATTTGGTTCATGCAATATCTAATTAGTGTGCTGATATTAATTGGAAATAATACTCCATTTCCTTTTGGCACATGACTAGTTGCATAAATAGAAAAGATTTCTAGTAACGTGCATCTGGGCTTTTGCGTAATTACTTAAAGATTCCTTTGGATGTTAGTTCATAAAAGAAATCTCAAATGTTTTTAAATATCTTCATATCTCCATGCCTTTACTCAGGCTATTTTTCCTGGAATACTCATCTTTGTTGACCCTTGAAAACTCCTCCATGTCCTACAAAATCCAGCCAGAGTCATATTTTCTCCCTGGCTTTTCTTGGCACTGTTTTCCTGCCACCGGTTCTCCCCCTTAAGAGTAATTGATTAATTGTTTCCTCCTCTGTATTCCCAAAGCATTTATTACAAGGTGTGGGTGTTATTTATTTACATACCTCTGAGTTTCAAGGGCATCTGCATTGTCTTTGTTTCTGTAGCAACTGGTACAGTCTCTGTCTCATAATACATGTTCAACAAACGGTTATGAATTAGAGCACTAAAATATGTTTTTACTTTGACCACTGATTCATCCAGCAAATGTTTATTCAGGGCTTTTTATATGCAAGGTCCTGTGGTTCTGTATAATAAAGATACTAAAAAATAAATCAGATGCCCAAGTACTTAAAACTCTAAAGTATAGTGTACTAAGGAAAAATAAGTCACGATAAAGTAAATAAGTCACTATAATACATGATAGAAAGTGTTATTTTCAAAAAGACGTGTGTGTCTGGGGGGTGTATATGCGTGTGTATAAGAGCGATTACTTCCTGCTAGGGTTCAAGAGTGTCTTCCTATTGGCCAACGAAATATTTTCCTTATTAAGTGACTAAAAATCTATCATTCAAAAGAATAAAGCAATAATTCTTTTGATGTCTCACAAATTAGGTTAAATTCTGTCTTAGATCTAAAATGCACCTTTCTTCCTCACTTTAACTTGGTGTACGATTGTATTAAAGCACCATTCAGGAGTTATGCTGCTACTTGTCAAACAATTTATGTTTAAAGTAGCAAAAGAAAGTTTCTTTTGGTGCCTTAAGGTATGAATATTATGCATTCCCTAGTTTTTAGAAGACACACTAAATAAGTCTGTCACATGTTGCTACAAGTCATCCCTAATTGCCATTCGGAAATTGGCTGCAGAAAGCTTTTGACAAAAGTCAACAATAATGTCACTGAAAGAATAATTCAAACCAGATTTTAACTGAGAATCTTTTAAACATTTGATGATCATAGTTCGAATGCCTAGCATTTAGTTGTATTTAAGCCAACAGCTTTTTTACAAAAAAGATAGCAGATTGGCCTTTCCCACATCAAGGCATAATATGTTAATAGTTTACATGACTCGAGATTGAATGGATGGTCACCAAGCAATTTTTCTGTTTTCATTTAGACTTGGATTATCACTTGCTTTTATCTTCAACTGCTCCTATTTAATCCTCTCGTCAAAACTAAAGGGATCTGCGGGAATCGTGTGACTAATAATGTAAAAGACGTCACAAAATTGGTAAGTAAGGAATGCTTTTCCACGGTTGTGACTCTTTTGCTTGTGCTTGTTGATCAAAGACTCAGGTTTTTCTGGCCCCAAATTAGTATTTTTCTAAGACAAGGAAAGGAATCGTTGAGTTATTGTAAAGAGTTTATAGAGAGCAGGTAGGGAAATATTTAAGGTCATGGAGAATTTGGTGGGAAAGTCAGCCCATCACACACCACTGCAGTGAGTTTCTTTGCTGGTCTTTCTGCCTCATTCACAGGTGGTGAAGGACCCAGGAGAGTTTGCTGTGTGCTGATATGCCGGCAACAGCTTGTACCCCATCATCTCTTTGGTGGGTTCCTCAGTGTGTCTTAGTTCCCCTCCACCACTTTCCTACTCTACCATGCCCAACAAAAGGAGTTCGGAGATACCATTCTCCCATTTGCATCAGCATGAAGTCAGATGTGGGTGAGTGCACATAGTTGAAAGAGTGATTTATTCCCCAAATGTTGAGTGGACTCATCTGCCACGTTTGTCATGTTGGAACTCTTCCCTCAGAAGAAGCCCATTTGCACTGGTGTCCCTTGGTCACTGCCAGTTTCATGCCGTGCTTCTCCCGATGCTTCCCTTAAGACTCAAACCACAGAAAGGGTGTAACACATCTGGAACGCATCCTTCCCAACTCTGGCGATCTAGGAGAGAGTTTACATGCCCATTTATACCATGTCTGATTTCAGGATAAACAAAGTTTGAGAAGCATTTTTGTAATTTCCTGGTTCAAAATAGTCAGTCAGGTGGCACTCAGTTACTTGAATATTTACTAGAGAACAGAGGTGATGTGAGAATGGAGGAGAAACGAGGCTTGTAGTACAGAGAAGTGAAAGAAAAGTATACTTGTTGAGATGATAGGATATGGGAGTAGAGGGGGCTTCCCTGCTCTTGATAAACATTTTTCGGTTTGTATATTTTATTTTGGGTTCATAACAGAACTTCAAAACAAAAGTTTAATGCTGTGGTTAAAGTCTCTTAATCCAAATAAGTAGGAGCAGGCTTTCCCTGACCTACTGAACACAGCTGCAGCATGACCTAGCATTTTCAAAAGTAACTTTATGACATTTTTGCTATATAGCCTCAATGCAGAATTAGAAACACACACACACACACACACACACACACACACACCACAATTTATGCAGATTCCTTAGAAGAACACCTAGAGAGTCCAGGTTTAGAAGAGTGCTCTGAAACAGCAGCTGAAGATGTATCTACATATTTTACTTGAGGGATTGGTAAGCAAAACAATGCAACTTTTTCCTACTGTACACCCAGCTGGGTGTTGTGTATAGGGATGAGAGTGAAGGTGAAGTATTTTTTAAAAACATAGATCATGGGGCTGGCCGGTTAACTCGGTTAGAGTGTGGTGTTGATAACACCAAGGTCAAGGGTTTAGATCCCTGTACTGGCCCACTGCCAAAATAATAATAATAAGTACATAGATCATGGTCCTTTTTCTCAAATTGTTTGTTAGTTTGTGACCCAAGAAATAATACTAAAAAGATACTGTGTGTTTATATTCTAAATTTTGTGTATTTCAATAGAAGGCGTTCATTAAATGTTTGTTGAGTGGATGAAGAAATGATTTGCTCCACTTTGGTGAGCAGCTCATCACCTGTGGTGCTTATTAAAGTTACAGGTGCTTGGGCCCCACTCCAAGAAACTAGTTTGATAAGATTGAGAAAGGGCTCCAGGCATCTACATTTTTAACAAATTCCTGAAAGGAGGTTTAAGAACTATTGCTCTAGACGGCCTATTCTGTCAAAGTTTAGAGACTATATGTCCTGGTGCTAATTTAATCTCAATTTTTATTATTATGACTAGTTATACCTATGTTGTATAGATTTATATAGATGTCAGGTTAATACAAATCTCCAGATTATGCTTCAAGGTCCCTGGGAAATTAGAGCTCACACTGAGCTGCTGGTATAACTATGGAAGCTGAGAGTGAGCTGGGGCCAGATCTGCACTGGCCCTAGGGAGCAAATTTCAATTATGCGGGCAAGGAAGCAGATTTGGAAGATGACCACAGACTGGGCATGTCCGAGATTAACATGGTATTTAAGAAAAATTACTGGTAGGCCTTATTATTTGCTAAGTATTTAAGGAATACTACTTAATAAGCATCACTTCCTGTGAAATGTCAAACTAATATTTTCAAGTGGTATAAGTAGGTATTATAAGCACCTTCCAAGATTTTCTATTCTTGTTTTTAACCATCTGCTTATTATTAGCCTGTTATCTAAAAGCTAATACAATGAAAAATGGCCAGAAGCATTAATAAGATGAGAAAGAAGTGTCTGGAAAGGAATATTTATTAATATTGACACTAAAATAGCAAACGTCAAATCATTAAACTGAAATGCTCCTTACAGCTATTAACTCAAAGAGAAAAAAAAAATCAATCTTAAGAGTCGCTGTAGTGAAATTAGTTTGTTTTCTTTGGATTATATTCTTTAATAAGTCACTTGAAAACAAATGAAGGGCTGGCCCCGTGACTCATTCCGGAGAGTGTGGTGCTGATAACGCCAAGGCCACGGGTTCGGATCCTATATAGGGATGGCCGGTTAGCTCACTGTCTGAGTGTGGTGCTGAGAACACCAAATCAAGGGTTAAGATCCCCTTACTGGTCATCTTTTTTTAAAAAAAAAAAAAAAGAAAAGAAAACAAATCAAGTTTATAAAAAGTAGGGCTCAGAAGATCACCTCTAATTGAACAAATAAAGACCTATACAATTCACAGCCTGTATTTCATAGAGTAGGAAATAGAAAAGTATAAAACAATCCCTGAGCTCATAGCAGTTATAATCTAATTTGGGAGATAAGCCATCTCCATTAAAATGTGAATTCATATCACTAACACCACAATAACAAAACAGAAATGGATATCATATAGAAGATCCCATGGTATAACATAGGATCCAACCTGTGCTGATATATTGGTTAAAAGAATGGATTTTGGAATCTTTCAAACCTGAGTTTAAATCATAGATCTTTGACCTTAGATAAATAACTTCCTTTCTAAAACTCAGTTCCTACTTCTCAATTTTGTGGTATAGATCAAACAAGAGAAAGTATATATAAATTTTTCACCAGTTATTGTCACAGAACCTCTTTATGCCTCAGTTTCCTTACCAGTATAATTAGAGAGATTAATAGTTCTTAACCTTAAAGAGTGATTGTGAGGATTAAATGAGTTAATAAAACAGTGCTTGAACAAGGTAAATGCCTGAGATCTGACCTATTTATAGTGGTAGTTGTAGTAGTAGTGGTGTTTGTAGGATCATAAGATGCTGGAGCTGGAAAGAAGTTTAGAGACAATCTAAGCAAACTATTTTATAAATAAGGAAACTGAGACCCAAGAGTGGTGAAACCCAGCTCCTGGTCCCATTTATCAGTGTGTGTCTTCTGGAACAGTGGTTTTCAAACGTGCTCCTAGAGCCCACCAACATATTCAGCTTTTATTTGTATATCTGGATTTCCAAACAAAACTTGGCTTGAAAAAAGAATCAAGCTTATGAAAAAATGTTTGAAAGCTGTCACTTTAAACCAAAGACTGCAGAATATTATTTGAGAACCATACCATCACAATCTCTCAGGGTACTTATTTAAGGTACAGCTGTAAGGGCACCACTGCAGAACTACCAAATCTCAGCTTGTGGAGGTGGGGTGTAGGAGCCTAATGTTTCGGACTAGCATCGCATGTGATAGTTATTTGCATAGAAGTACCAGGACTGCATAGGCCATAATGCTTATAGTGTTTTTTTTCATATTTGAAAAGAAGCTAAGCATTCCTATCCTAACTCACTCATTTCACTAATTCACACAGCAACACAAGTGACTGTTGAGTCTTGTGGATACAGATAATCACAGCCTTTTTCCAAAAAATGCTGGAGCAAAGCGTCTTGGTAGAAGCCAAGAACACCGGGTCATTTAGATACCAGCACTACTATTACCTGGCTGTATGACCTTGGACAAGCCTCTGAACCTTTCTGGGATTCAGTTTTCTGTTTTTTAAAATGAAGAACATGAACATGATCGATAGTTCTGAATCTGGGCCTCATAAGCTTCAAATGCCTGCACATGGAACTCTGAATAGCCCTTCATGTGCTTTATGTCCATTTCTGAGAGAGTGCCCCCTCTCATCACTTCTCAGAGAAGTCTCTGACCCCAAAGAAGACAAGAACTGCTAAATTAGAGACCTTGGAGGCCCTTTTGGCTTTAAATTATTTTATTCCATAGTGATATTTTTTCAGGTTGCACCTCCTGGAATAATGCCTGGACTAAAGGAGTTATACAGAATGAGAGGAATTTGCTTTGCAGACATAACCTTGGTGTATTTTATATGAGAGAAAGAATGAGCTGATGGTATCCTTTTGCCTTGTGCTCACAGTGATTTCTTCAGCTGAAATCATTCCTGTGCAGTCTCTACCAGTGTCCACCTTTGCATTAGATGGCAATGTGCTCTGTGCCCACAAACCTTAAGTTTGTTTGCTCAGGGTGATTCTCATGTCACAGAAGCACATGATTTATGGCTTTACTGACTTTTTTTTTTTTTTTTTAAATTTCTTCTTGGACACTTTCTACTGCCCCTACAGTCCCCATGGTTTTCATTTGAAATCCTTCTGGCATGTTTACTCAGCATAATCATTCATCTATTTACAGAACATTTTGCTTTGTTTCTAAAAAATGTTGCAAGACTTGTTTTAAATGGCAAACTAAGATGTATGTAAAGAAAGGGTCAAGTATCTGGGAAGAAGATGAATCAAACTTTTAAAACTTTTACTCCTGGGAAGTGAGGTTGCAGCTTTTAATAGTTCTAAGTGTCATATAAAGAGGAAATCCAACTATTGAAATAGTTCAAATTAGTTTGCCCTGTTTGCTCTCCCTACTCTTCCTTTTATTTGTGATGATGTTTTTCCTTCATTTGGAGGAATTTAATTAAATGTGACTTTGCTGCTTTTAAAAAATATTTATATCTTCAAATATCTATTGAGCAATGAATCATCTTCCTCAAAGTGTTTTCTAAGGTAGGTTGCTGTCCCATTCCCATCTTGTAAAGGTGAAATTACTCTGTCTTTTCAAGGTCAGTCCACAAATCAGGATAGGATTAGAACAAAGGAATCTATAGTTTTCCTGGTCTTGTAGGCACTTATTTTAAATTGATTATGTTAATACATAACTCTTGGAGATAAACATAATGGGAGATTATAAAAATGTCCTCAGATAATTAAATGTTTATACTTTGAATGGGCAGCTTTGACTAATTACGATTTTTCTTCTTCAAATATTATGTTCTTCAAATAGCATGACCACTGCATTGAAGTGAAGGATTGGAGTTTCTGAATCTCCCCATTTCCAGATGAATTCTCATCTTTTCTTCAAATGACCTATGTATATCTTCTCTTTAAAAGTAGAGGTCTCACATAGTTCTATTTGACCTTTGAAGAACGATAGTTTGATAGATGAATTTTAAAGTTATTTTTATTAGTTTGCAATATTTCACATTTTATTTTTTGCTCCTATGATGAGTAGAAATGTCCTTCTCTATTTAAAGCTAAATTTAGGACTTTCAGTATTTAAAGAAAAGGTAGAAGTATATTAGAAATAATATTTATAAAACCTGTCTAAATGACTTGCTATATTACCAAGCACGTCAATTTATCATGAGAAAGAAATTGTTCTTTCTTTATGGAATAAGCCACTCAGATAATGTCTTCTCTTTAGCTTTTAAAAGCAGTAGTTATGGTATGAGTATCCAAGCACCACGCAAAGCACGTTGTATGGATGGTTTCCTTTAGTTTTCACAGCCCTATGAGGTAATTATTTTTACCCCCAGTTTATTGGTTAGGAAGGTGAGATCTAGTGATGTTTTATTAAACATCATCACCTGGAAAATAGCTGAGTATAGGTTTGAACCCATAACTACTTGTCTTTGCAGCACAAGATCTCAGTTCATAATTTATAATGCCTTCTCAGTAGTGTAAGATGTCAGTTTCGACTGCGATTTACAAATTATCATTGTGACCTATTAAACTTTATTTCCGGAGTAGTAGTTTCTTTATCTCATTGTGATCAAGAAGTTATCATATTGTAGAAGCTCAAAATTAGTGCTACTTAATTGGAATCATCATCATAAGTATGTTTATGAAAAAGACAAAAAAGTTTTTAATGTCTCCTTTTTGAAAGGATACAAGAGTTATCCACCTTTATTTAGGTGTTCTTTACTGAGAAAAGATGACCTAGAAAAGCCTGGAGTTGCATCTTAATTTTTTTTAATCACTAATTTAGTTATATTAAAAAAATTAAAACAAACAAACAAAAAACAGATACCCTTGAAAACTAAAGGTAATTGACCTGGTTATTTAGATTTTTAATCAATATTAATGGGAAATAATTTATCAGGAGAAATGAAAAAGCAAAAAGCTTTTTCCTGTGTTATTTCTGAAGGCTGAACAACCAGCATTACAGTCAGCTATTGCACATGAGTGAACTATGATATTTAGAGAGAAGTGTAGAGCTTTTTCTCCTCTGTAGTTGTGATTCTTAAACTTCTTTGGATCTGATGAGACTGAAAACCAGGGACTCTTTCCCCAGAAGGAGCATACATATGCACAACATTGACCAAGGGAATTGTGAGCCACTACTGCATTTTGATTCCTCTCTTGGAATTGGAAGAGACAACTGAGACTAGTAAGGGTCTTGCCAAGGATATCCAAGTGGCCACTGATTTTGTGAGATTTAGGGACCTCAGTGACATCTGAATTATGAGATCCAAAGGTTTTAAACCAGAGATCTAGAGAGGAAGTTAAGTGTTCTGACTTTGACTTCTTTTTCTCCTGACTCCAAATACCTTCAGGGTCTGATATGCAGCCAGTGCCGGTTTGGCTTGCAAAGAGTTTTTCTTGGCCCTGTTTCCAGCAGTTCTAAATGCTTTTCTTCTATGCATTTTTTTTTTTTCTCCAGTGTCACTGAGTATGGTCAATCTTCAGGGCATCCAAAAAAGATAGCAAATGGGGCCCATCTAGTAAAGTTTATCCTATCATCAACTAACTTGTCTTTGCTGTTTTATACGTTTTATAATCTGGCATAATACTACATCCTCACACTCCAAACCAAAGCTCATTGGAATGATTTGGCCTTTGGTAAAATTTTCCATCAATTAGGTTCTATTTTGTTTTCCCTGACTTTATTTTAGTAGGATAGATTTGTTTTCAAAATAAAACAAGTTACCTACTCATTAACCTTATTAACTCAAAGCAAGTTACTTACTCATTAAATTAGTTATTTGCTCATTTAACCTTACCAACAGGATACCTCCTTGGAATCTAGACCAGATTCTTGCTTTTCTAGCTTCTAGTCTCTGTTTAAATATTTAACACATATTTAGTACTTTCCTAGTGGTCTTCTAGCTTTTTGCCTCTCTCTTCTCTCCATGCTCCAATCCATCCTTCCACACTAATCTTCCTAAATTTACTTGCATGTTCCCTCCCTGTTTAAACATGTTCAAGGTTGCACTATGGCTTATATGAGAAAGTCAGACCACACTGAGTTTTTACTTATTATCTAGTTCACCCTTTTTATTTTACACACAGGAGTAGAAGTTGCACAGAGAGGATGCGACGTGCCTCAGTAGGAGTAATTTGCTGTAGGGTGCTGGTGAGAGAACTGTTTCTGCTGAACCTCACTGCCTCCTATTTAACTTCCTTAGCCCAGCATTAAACAGGTTCCAATGTGGCTTTCCTGGCATATTTCTTACCTCTTTTTGGGTCTCCCTGACACACCATGAGCTTTCCCATTCCTTTGTCTTTCCTTCTTCTATCTAGAATACCTGATTCCCTTGTGTTTAATATTAATAGAAACTCATACTGATTTATATACCATACCTAAGCACTTAGTATTTTATATGAGTTATTTCTTATAAATCCATTTGCTAGATTCTATTATGATTGCCACTAGACACATGTGTAAATTAAGGCTAAAGTAGATGAAGTAACTTGCCCAAGATCTTCGAGTTAGCAGGAGATAAGGGCAGGAACCAATCTGAGCAGTCTGTCTCCAGAACCTGTGCTGTTGGCCCCTACATTAAATGTACTGCCTCTAAGAAACATCTCCCAAGTTCCAGGCCAAAGGCTTCCTCTACTCTATAAGATTTTCCATATGATCAATATAGATCAGAGAAGTTAAATTTATTGCAAGGTTATCTGTGCTTTCTGAATGCTATTCAACATATACAAATGCTTAGAAAGTAATATAATTTATGAAGCAACCACAGCTATCTACATACAATTTGACTTTTTAAGTTATCTTCCAAATGTAACTGGAAAGGAACCAACAAAAGCCAAGAAAGTAATCAAGGGGAGACTGCTGTCTAGATCGGTGTGCTGAGCATGACCACACAGAGCCAAGGTTTGCATCTTCCCTCCACCAATTACTCTTGATGCCTATGACCTTGGATGCCAGTCAACCTCTCTGAGCCTCCATGTCCTCATCTGTAAAATAGGCTTAATAAGATATATCTCATGGGGTTGTGGTAGAGATTGTATATTGTTGTAAATTATAAAGCACTTTTCAAAAATATTTTTTTTAGTCCCACCAGAAATTAAATATTCAGTATATCAGCTTAATGCAGAAACACACCCCTCAGAGCAGAACAGTGTGGAGATTTCAGTGTCTTGGTCAGAGAACTTCTTGTAAGATTTCTTTGACTTCTTTGAACCAATTTTTATGTATAAGTTACTCATAAAATGGAATTGGCCAGCATATCCCTTATGTTTTTCTCTGTTCTTTAGATATATACTCAGTTTCTAAGTTTTCTAAATACTAACTCATTTGGTTCTATACTTGTATTTTGCACATAATGTAAATTATGTTTAAGAAGAAGCTAGATTGTTAAGTAGCTTTTGTTCAGAGTACCTGCCACCTCTTGCTGCATTTTTCAATCTGGAATGGCTTGAATTTACATGGTTGGTTCATAACAAAATAGAAAGCTGTGCTCAGTCTCATATTCCAGCTTTCACACCTGCAAAAGTGTCTGTTGTGTCTTTACCATCAGGGTTTAGATAAAATGACTAGGTCATTTTGTTCTTCAAAAATGGGGATAAAGGTTCAGAAGACAAAAGAAATTACGGGAATATGGTGGGAGGCTTGACTGAGAGGAAGAAAGTGTAAAGAAAAGAGAATTAACTCCAAAAGTAAGTGAAAAATGTCACCTTCTGTGGCAGCCCAAATGTGTTTTCAATAAGCAGCAAGAATTCTACTGTTTTATTGGGGATGGAATGAGGAGAGATGATAATGGAGACTCCCAAGTGCTAAATACTGAGGACGAATGCCCAGAGGACAGATGAAAATGTGGAGTGGAGCTAAGAAGGGAAAGGCTTTGCTGTCAGAAGGACCTGGATTATAGTCCAGACTTAACACATGGTGGCTGTGTGACCTCAGTCAAGTTACTCAACCTTTTCAAGCCTCAATTTCTTTATCTGTCAAGTAAAGAATGTATGTCACAGAGATCTGAGGATTGGATATGGTAATGCAATTTAAGCCCTTAATGAGCACAGTGCCTGGCACATAGTAAAAATTTGATAAGTGTCAGACACCGTTACCACTGTATGATCAAGTGAGCTAAAGAAGAAACAGCCAGACCCGCTGCTGCAGCTCGAGGCTGACACATGTAAGGTGGTCACACTGGAAGGAGGATGGTGGTGAGCAGCTTGGGGTCAATTACCATCTTGGCTCATCTCTGGCTACTTTGGCCTTTGCCTGGGATTCTTTTCTCAGCAAATTGTTCTCAGATTCTAGAAGCTATTGGCAAGACCATGTGATGTTTTGGGAAACTTGTAGAAGATGACCTGGGCCAGCAAACATGCACATGATCTCAGCTTTCTACAAGGGAAATAAAGTTTTTAGGGACAGGATGAAGGGGAAAATAAGTCTACAAAGCAAAATAGACCTATTGAAGAGGCCATGGTGAAAAACCACTTTTTTGTGTTGTGTACTGATTCAATATGCAATGGGCTGAGACATTTGTTGTCTATTCAGCTGGAAATTTTAACAGTGATACAGAGCTGGTGCTGTGTGTAGGAAGGGAGTTAAAAGAGCCTAAAAGTGTATAACATACCAGGGTTATATGTCTCCAAGGTCATTTGCCAATGTTTATAGTGTGTTTGGCACATTCACTTGCCTCAACTGTGAATGACCATTTGACATAGGTAACTTGATCTCCATTTTCCAAATAAGGGGAACCAACATACAAAGAGTTTGATTTGCTCTAAGTTCCTTGGTCCTGAATCTGTTGCTTAGTCACTTATGCCACAATGATTGATGTAAATATTTTAGACATTTTTTTAAAGCTTTAAAAGAAGCCAGGCAAACATTTGAGGCATCTTGAATGTTCAGCTGAAGGTAAACAGATTAAGTTATATCCCAAATCTGAATCTTTCTAAATTATTTATGTTTTAAAGCATTTGCATTATTTTTTTGAAGTTGCACTGACATTTTTGTAGGATCAACACAGAACAGTAGTTCTCAAACTTGAGTATGCATTAAAATCAACTAGAGGATTTGTTAAGTAAGATTCAGTAGGTCTAGTATGGCCTGAGAATTTGCTTTTCTCCCAGGTTTCTTGTCGATACTGAGACATCACTTTGAGGTCCACACTTCGAGAACATGTGACAAGAAAATCATACTTTATTTCTAATTTTATAGCAGAACATGTAGGAAAATAGTCTTCATGGGAAATTCTAAGAACACAGATGGAAGTGGAAATTCATATCAAGTCTCCAAAACTGAATAAATTATGCTTAGCCAATCATAACTGAATTTGGAACCTAAAAGATTTATATTATCTCTTTCTTTTTCTTTCTTTTTTTTTTTTTTGGAGGGTGCCTTTGATTACAAAGGGAAATCAAGGATGAAAAGTCAGTATATATGTAAATATTGAAATCCACTGGTAACTTAAAAAGCATGACAGCTTTGTATGTATTTCTCTCCAAACAACTAAAAATAATATGATTAATTGATGTGTATGAATTTTTTTCTTTTTGGTCTCTGTAGGTGGCAAATCTTCCAAAAGACTATATGATAACCCTCAAATATGTCCCCGGGATGGATGTTTTGGTATGTAAACTGTTTATTTCTTAGTTTCATTTTAGTAGCTGACAGAAGAGATGGGATCACTCATACTGAGATAAGAAATTATCTGCCATGTAGGAGTTTGCTAATTGTCAAAATTTGAAGACGGGATCTTTGGAATTTGACTTGCATAGTTCACTTTTTTTCCTTGAGCAACTGCTAAACCTTATCAGTTAGCATTTCAGCTCATGTGTCTTAGATCTTTTCTCGCAAAGTAAATAAGATCATCTTCTTTAGAGCTAGCCACATATTTCTTTTCTTTTTTTTTTTTTGAGCATCCCCCAAAAAGGCTTAAATGTAAATTTATGTAAATTCTTTTCATACCTGAAAAGGTCTTATATAAGTCTTTCTCTTTCCTATTTAATTTTAGAATACAAAATTTTTACCTCTGAATTTATTAGCAGCGCAATAGATTTTTAGACACTTATAATAAAAGTTTATGTGACTATAATTATAAATACTACACTATTACTGAAACCAAGAAATTTCAATTATTTTTCTCCTTACATAGTATCGGATACATTAAGAAATATTTCATGCATAGAGAATAATGTAATACCTATATACCCATCACAGAGCTTCTCATGCATTACCATTGTGCAATATTTGCTTTGAATATATTTTTTAATAATGAAATATTATGAATATAACTAAAGCCCTGTTTATGTTACTTGCCTATCTCCATTAGTCCCCACTTTGTCTCCTAGTGGTAACAATTGTTCTGAGCTGGGATTTTTCATTCCAGTGCATGTTTTCAGGGCTCGAGATGAGGACAGCATCCCCTGGAATTGTGTAGAGCAGAATGGTACACAGTACCACTGCATGCTCTTATACCTTTAATGCAAAGCATGCATTCATACCTAAGATATCAAGCTTTTTGCATATTTAAAATTGTTATGTTAATGTCTTTATATACCACTTTGCAACCTGCTTATATTTTTCAACCTGCTGTTGACAGGTTGTTCCATATTGATTCATTTTAACTACTGTATTGTGTTCTTGAGTAAGTTTAACACCATTTGAGTTTCTCTCTTTTCTGCAACTCTCATCTTTCAATAATTTACCAAACACTGAGTACACACCTACTCTGTGCAAGTTATTTTAGGTTTTGAGTAATATGTGTGGATCAGTCAATCAAAAGTATTACCAATCTAAGCACTTTTGCTTAAATGTGCTTGTGCTTAAAATGCATTTCAAGAGAATGTCAAAGGCTGTATTTCTTTTCTTTAATAAGCATTTTAGCATGTACTACCCAAAGTTCCTTAGAACTCCTTACAACATGTATCTTCATGTTGAAGTAGTTATCCCTGAGCCTAAATTCGAGCCTGTCCTGTTGAGTTTGTGGGATTTCTCTGGAAATAGAAATGTAAAGTCATAGCAGCCTGAATGTTAATTAATCCAATCATTTGGTGCCTCAGTCAGGAAGTACTTGGTTAAGAAAAACTAACCAAAACCGCGGATTAGGAACCAGCACTTTGCCAGACATTTTAAGAAACAAATGCACTTCAATTGGGCAATGGCCTTCTATTCAAGAACTTTAATAGTAACGGGAGGTGGGGGGGCCAGAATTATATGGCCTTTTTATAACACTTTTCCATTTGCAAAATGATTTCACATCTATTTCCTTGGATGATTACAAAAACCCTGTGACAAAGTGAAATAGCTATTGATATTCTTATTTTACAAATGGTACACTGAGGTTTACAGCCCAGAGGCATTTTGCCCAAGGTTATACAACTAGAAAGCTACATAGTCTTAAAAAGACACCTCCAGGCCATCTGACTCTTAACCCTAATTTATAGAATGTGGGCTTCTAAATACAGTAATTACTATGCTGAGGGAAAGTGTCGGAAGGGAAGCCTCTAGGTAATAGAGACCCACCCTGGCCCTGACTGCCACAGCATTGAGGACAGGGATTGCCAAACTTATTCAAAGAAATCCTGCTGCTCTTTGAAAACCAAGTGTTAAACTGCAAATAACTAAATAGATTATTTTGGGCTGGGATAATCATAGATTGTGCTAAATCAACGATTTCAGTATTGGCTGGTGATAGCAAAAGCCAAACTTGTGAAAAGAAAACCGATTCATTGCCACGAATTTTTTGCTTGTTTCTGTAATTGAGAAAAGTCTGCTATTATGTGATCTTGGCACACTGTCCTGGCACAGCTGGAGAAACACTGCTGTTAGCCACCACAGTTGGCAAGAAAAACAAGCCTGTGCATGGAGCTTTGGACAGAAAGAGGGGTCTTACCCTTTGTTTCACCTTCATTTTAAAATGTTCCTCTCTGCCAAGACCAGAGGAGTTTCCCAGCGGAGAGGCTGCTGATTATTTGTCAGTGGTCAGAGCTGGTGGCAGCTGCCCTGTCTTTTGTTTTTAAACAATAGAGGGTGGAGTGGGAGTGGGTGCCAGAAAAATTCCCTGGGGCCAAAGCAATAAAATTCTGCCTGAGGCACTGGGCAGCAGAAAGCTCTAGAATAGAATATACTTTTTTTTTTTTTTTTTTTTTTTTTTAAAAAAAAAAAAAAATATTTTTTTTTTTTTTTAAAAAAAAAAAAAAATATTTTTTTTTTTTTTTAAAAAAAAAAAAAAATATTTTTTTTTTTTTTTTTTTTTTGCTTTAAAAATCAGCTAAATACTCCTGAAAAGGGGAATCCACTTTTCAAAGGGCCTTCTTAGAAAATTACCTAGCAGGTTCTCTCTCAGAAATAGCAGGTTGTGGTCAACCAGTTAGTATTTAAATCTAACAATAATCAACAATTCTATTTTAAACTCTTCAAGACTATAATATTTCCAGACTGTTAGGATTTTCTTTAACTCCCTAACTTTAAAAATACCTAAACATTTCTGGTCTTTCTCATTTACTAGTAATGTTATTGTAGAAAGAACAAAAACCAAGTTGCTGAATTTGTGCCACACATCTGCATTTGTTCTAACTTCTGTGACTTTACATAAACTAGGAGTTGCTTGTGATATTTGAGTGAAGAATTCTTCACTGGTTTTTAATTAAAGTAAATTATATGTTCATCAGGTTTATTTTAACCTTTTATTTGGAAAGAATTTCAAATTTGCAGAAAAGTTGCAAGAATATTCAAAAAAACACTCATATACCCTTTAAACCAGATTCACCTATTTTTAACATTCTGCCTCATTTGCTCTATCAGTGTTTTCTTTCTGGGTGTGCATGTGTGTTTTTTTACTTTTCTGAACCCCTTGAATAAGTGGTATACATCATGGCCACTTACATCTAACACTTCAGTGTGTATTTCCTGAGTAAAGAATATTATCTTACACAGTACGTTTGCATAAATAAATTTAACAACAATTAGAATACCTTAATATATTGACTGTATTTCAATTTTATCTGTTTTTTTTTTTTTCCATTTCTTTTCTTCTAATACAAGATCCAATCTAGGATTTACATTTTGATATCGTATGAGTAATAGCTCCCCAAAGTAGTCTTGTCCTGTGGATATACAAGGGGTTTTCAGAAAATTCATGGAAAGATTTGTAATATCCATAAACTTTTTGAAGTGCTCTCATGTTACCTTACAAGGCAAAGGGGGCTTTGCAGATGTAATTAAGTTGAGGATTTTGAGATGGAAAGATTATTCTGGGTTATCCCATGGTCTCAATCTAATCTACATGAGCCCTTTTAAAGGGAGGCAGGAATATCAGAGCCAAAGAGGAAGATTTGAAAATGTTACACTGCTGGCTTTAAAGACGGAGGAAGGGGCCGTGGGCCAAGGAACACAGGCAGCCTCCAGAAGGTGGGAAAAGCAAAGGAAAGGATTCACCTTTATTGTCTCCAGATGAAACATAGCCTCAATGGACACTTTGATTTTAGCCTAGTAAGACCTATTTTGGACTTCTGATTTCAAGAACTGTGAAATAATAAATTTGTATTGTTTTAAGCCACCAAATTTGTGTAATTTGTTATAGCAGCAATAGGAAACCGATACTTATGTCTCCTGTAAAGAGTTCTTCAGCCTTCCTTTGTCTTCATAACATTGAAGTTTTTGAATGAGACAGCCCTCTCTTTTAAGTAAAGTGTTTCTCTTTGAAACATTTGATTGATGTTTCCTAGTGATTCTATTGAGTTTATGCATTGCAAGCCATGATGCTACATAAATGATGGTGCATGCTCAGGTTGTCATGTCCAGAGGCACACAAGTTTCATCTTCCCTCATGGAGCTATTGGTTTTGATCACCTAAGTTAATTAAGATCTTCAACTATTTCTGTGTTCAACTCATTAGCAACTGTTGGAGAGACACTTTAAGACCATGTAAATATCCTGCTCCTCATCAAAGTTCTCCCATTGATTTAGCATCTACTGATGATTCTTACCTGAATCAATCTTTCCTGTCATGTCTTTGTTTTTAATAAAGATATCTTTTTTTTTTTTCCTTTTTGTCTTTTTTCGTGACCGGCAACGGATCGCAACCCTCAGTGTCGCGCCCGTACCGGACCGGGACCGGCAACGGGATCGCAACCCTCAGTGTTGCGCCCGCACCTTGCTCAGCCAGCGAGCGGCTGGTCTGTATGTGGGATCCGAACCCTCGGCGGGAGCGCCACCACACTCCCAAGCGGCACACTGTAGCAGTGCGCCACCGGGCCGGCCCCAATAAAGATATCTTTTAAAGGCACTGCTAAATGAGGAAGTGATTGGCAACATGTAATGTTACTGTAACACTAAGCCTCCCAGTATCTTCCCTCTGCAGTACTCTTCCTCAGGTATGCACATTCCACTTCTCAGCTGTTTCCACCTTCTTTTGCCTGGCTCTGCTGCCGCTGGGCTATTCCCATCCCCTTTGACATGCCAGGGTTTGTCATTTGAGGTTTCAACTCTTCTTGAGTAGACAGTGATTTAAAAAAAACCAAACAAACAAATACATCTGATCATTTTACCCCTCCTTCTTCATATACATTGAGTGGCTTCTCATTGCTCTTAGGAAATAGGAAACGAGCTCCTTCAGTAGGCTTCCAGCATTCATGATCTGGCACTTTGCAAGTCCCTTTACAGTCCCTCACCTCACATGTTCCCTGCTGCCACCATTCCTTTCTGCATGGCTTTCTCTGTACCTGGATTCTGATTGGTCCTTTTGTCTAGGTAACTCTTGACTCTCAGGTGTCAGGTTTACTTCTGTAAGGAAACCTTCCCTCATCTCCTTGATGAATCTAAATCCTCCTATGAGAAACTCTTTTCATATCATTCCTCAGAGTAGAAGTTCTCTATTTGTTGGTGGGATTATTCCATTGATAAGCTTCCACTGACCAGGAAACTTCATGAGGGCTGGAATTGTATTCTTTTTGCTCTTATTTATATCCTTAGTGCCTGCTGGATGGTAAGCACTTAATAAATATTTGCTGAAAATGAAGACAGGAGGGTAGGAGGAAAGTTCCCCCATGTGTAATCCTTATAAATTCCTTGAGGCACAAATTTGAACTAAATATAGTCCACAAGGTTATGATGATGAGGTGAGTGCCTGTAACTCATCACACAGTATCTGCACCTCAATGTTATTGTTAGCTACTTTCACGTATGTGTGCATTTTATGAAAGATCTTAGGTGTAAGGACTGTATTGTGCAATTCTGGAGAGTGGTGATTTCCTCGAGTCTTCTGTTCTACTGCTTTAATTGAGTCATTTCTGTATTCAAGAACTTTCTCATTGTTCCCACTTACTGAAGACTGAAAGCCAAATTCCTGAACCACATGTTTATGATTCTCTGTAATCTTGCCCCACCCTAACCATCTCATCTTAATACCCATTATTCCCCAACATGAACTTGCTACTCTAGCCAGATGCATCACTGTCTCCTAAAATCACCGTGTTTATTCTCAACTCCAAGGCTTATCTGCTTCTATCTCCCATGTAATAAGAAAGTATTTCTTTAAAAGGAATAAACATAAAACGTTAGTTGAATGAATAAAATCTGACATAAATACCATTTTTGAGTAACTCTTCTGTATATACTGACTACAGTAAAGGGGCTCATCTTAAAAATTAGTGATTATATTAAGATACCATCCAGAACATCTAGTCCATTATTGTCTGGTATAAAATGGAGGGCCATAGGAAGTGATCGCATTGTGTATTGTTGAATGTACTGATTGTCCTGATTTTAGCATCACATATTGCATACAGTTATTGATATTCAACGTGGTGCCCCACAGGTATGTACAATCAATTATGTGTCAATTAAAAAAAAAAAGGGCAAAAAAATTTTAAAAAGCAATACAGTGGAACTGTCCAGTAGCCACATTAAAAAAAGTAAAAAGGAACAGTTTAAATTAAGAATAATACATTTTATTTAGCCCAGTATAGCCAAAATATTATCATTTCACCTTAAAATTAATATAAAAATTGTTAATGGAATATTTTCCATTTTTTAATATTATATAAAATCCACTGTGTGTTTTACACCTGCAACACATTCTTGTTCAGACACTAAGTTTTCATCAGAAATATTTACTCTATATTTAAATTTTCTCAAAATTTATCGCTGAAAATGTAGATTCACATACCCATGTGTTTCTAAACATCCTTAAAAGTTTTCCAGTCATCAAGTCAAGAATTGATTTTTAAGTTTAAAGAAATTATAGTTAAGTAAAATTGAAATTTTAGTTCCTCTGTCACACGAGGCACATTTTGAGTGATAAGTAGCCACAGCTGGATAATGTGACTCCCGTATTGGCCAGCACAAATTAGACCAGCCTCTTTACCTTACGGAGAGAGTGGAACCCTGAGTAGATTAAGTGACATGCATACAATCACATAGTGGGTTAACAGAACTGGGACTGAGAAGTGGGCCCCTCGTTCGTTGTTGTGGTCCTCACGATCCCCTTGCTGTTCCTTCACTGGGCTATTTTGGGTCAGGCTCAGGGTCCATTTATAGACCTGCCATGGGAAATAACATATATTTGTAGTGCTTGGGTTGATGACAATCTTAATCAGATTGAAATTTCTAAATGACTTTAATTCAAAGGAGGAAATGCAAAGTTAGATGACGAAAGGGAACATGGAAGACCCAAATTAATTGTTTAGGGAGAGGACTAAAATAAATCATTACAAAACCCAGCTCATCCAAAAAGGAGTTAAGAGTTTGGAAACTCTACTCTAGCAATGTGAGCACACAGTAGTTTGCAAAGTGCTTTTACAGGAATGTTTTAAATTTGCCTGCTAGTGAAATGTTTCAGAATGGCTAAGGAGCATCAATTTTCTAGCCATAAGTTTAAAAACAAGGAGGAGAATAAAGAAAGTCCAGTAATGGCACTGGGCATTTGGTATTTGGTTGCCATGATTATTCAAAGAAACATGCTTTCATTAGTATGATTCTGGATTAAGTGAAATGAGACAGAAAACACCATTTCCATTACTAAGAGATTTCTTAATTGAGCCTAAGAACTGGTGTGTCTGGTCCAAATGTGTGACCATAGTGTGGGTCATAGTAAATCCAGCAGAAATGTGAGACCAAATGTGAGTTAGAGTGAATCCAACAGAAATAATATGTCGGTTATATGTGCTTTGACTATTCTTACTGATAGAAGAACTAGATCAATGATTGAGATACCTGATTTCTAATGTTTTTGTTTCTATTTGTTGTGTAACCTTGGACAAACCACTTCCCTGCTCCAGGACTTGCTTTTCTTATTTATGAATTTGGTGGGACTGGACCAGATGGTTTTCAGTATTCCTCCTACATCTAAAATACTGTGATTCTAATGGCATGGTTCTAGATTATTTTCATCACTCAGTCAGGAGGTAGATGCTAAACGCACAAGAAGAAAGAAAGGAACGCTTTGTGGGGTATTGGTATTCACACCTCTAATTCTGCCAAGACTGAGGTTTGACACACATTATGGAAAATAAAACAAAACCATCAAACTGGGTAGTAGTGCTGGTAATTAGATTAGTTGGATTAGAATACTAATCTAGTTGGGTGAATACTCTTTGTGAATATTCCTCAGATGCCTCTTAGTTTATGAGCCAGGGCTTTTCTCCCTCAGAATCTATAATTGGTATTTACCCCCACTCCTTTGACGAGGACTTTCTCACTAGGTAGATACCAAGTTTAGTCCCAATAACAAAGCACATAGGTATCTCTCTATGAGTAGCTACCAAATGGAAAGTAGTGTAAAGTGTGTCAGTGAGAAATGTTACGGAATGTTTTGTCCACTTTCAGCTTCTAATTCCATCAGTCTTATGGTGACTACTCTTAGAGAGACCCTCTGCATCTACTACTGATGCAGAATACTATGTCAAATTCTTTCAACTAATAATCCAGTATAGTTTCTTGAATGAAGAAGGGGGTGGAAATGAGAAAGCAGGCCAGACTTAGCAAGTCCCCAGGATGTTTTTAAAGCACATGGTTTATTTCAGCCAGCATCTCAGGTTTACCAGTTCTGGTACTACAGAGGCACTATATCACACATCATGTGGAATTCATATATCATCTTTTTAAAATTCATGTTTAGTCATAGAACACAGAATGTGCATGGATATTTTTATTATGGTCTTTGGAAGCATATTCCTAGTTACGTTTATAATACTTTTAAGTATATTTGTTTTTCACTATATCTTTTCTTTAATCCTGTAGTGAAATCACGGATTTGGTGCTCATGGTACTTTAACATCCCTAAGGGCTGACCAATTAGCTCAGTTGGTTAGAGTATAGTTTTATAACACCAAGGTCAAGGATTCAGATCCTTGTACTAGCCAGCTCTCAAGAAAAAAAAAATTCCTAAGAAAGTTTACAGTGTTTAACCAAATTGTCAGTGGGAGTGGCATGCTGGCAGGTCAAGGATATTGGGTCATTATCATTAAATCAATTAGCATTCTAGAGTAATGCATGTTATAAATATGTAAGAATGGAAGTCCATGTTCCAATAGTCCTAGCTAGAGCTGCTATAATTGACCCAGGGTATGTAATGACAGAATCTACCGAGAAAGAAGGTAAGTAATTGAGAGTTTGGAGTCAAGGAAAAATCCAGACAAGTTTTTCCCATTCAAAGCAGGGTCCGTATTTCTTTTTTTGGACACTATGCATATGAGTGAATAAAACATCAAATTACATGAACTTCAGGAATTTGAAAGCTACTCTTTACATCACCTCGACCATCCTGCATAACCGTGAACTTTTCTAATTCTTCATGTTCTTCTAGTGTGAGAGAACATTATGCCTTACATTCTTCTAATTAATGTTGTGAGTTAATATCTATATAACACTAAATTAGGATCTGAAAGATAAGAAACAGTAATAGCACCATTTATTAAGGTAAAGGAAAAGTTACATTTGTGAATTTGACAACCTGTAATCATCCATTTTATAATCATAATCTTGGAAGACTTGAAAAATAGAATTATCTCCTGTCATCTCACAAAAGAAGTGCTTAGTCCATTGCGTTTTGTTCTCTTTGCAAATCATTGACTATATTTAATTAAAAAAAATACAAAACTGCTTGGTGTTCTAGTCAAAATTGGTTTCATCTCTTACACAGGCAGGTAGGTCGAAACTGGCTGATGTTTAATTTTATTTGTTTCTCTTGGTTTTATCTTTAATTAATTTAAGAATCTTAAAAATATATAGCTGGTTAAACAAATTACAGAAAAGATAGAACTATGAATTGATGATACAGTCTTTTCCAAGAGAACATGTCACAAGCAAGAACAAATAGTCAAGGAAATATGATTCCAAAGGTTTTAGAAATATATGGTTTTTCAGCTGTGCAGTCAAGAAGTTATTATCAACTATCAACAAATTGTCCATGACTTTAAAAGAGCAGACATTGTGGAACTTCTGTGATTTAACTATAAGAAATCATAGGATTGGAGTTGAAAATTTTACTGGAAAAAGTTGATTGTTCAGATTGTTGATTTAGGTATATGAAAATGGATAGAGGAGGGGTAATAGCTAAATAGGAACTAAGATACAAAATGTAAAAGTAGAGTTTAGTTGAAAATAGAGATAAACAGTGTCAACAAGCACCCAGAATCCCCCAGTTTAAAATAAAAAACAAAGAAACAAAAAAAAAGAAAGAAAGAAAAGGAAAGGAAAAAAGATACCAATTCATTTAAGGCAATGGCCACAGAAACAATCCTTAAGGAGTGCCTTAATTCAAAACAAGGGAATTTGATTTGGGTTCTTACTCGTCAGAAGATCCGAGAAGAACAGGCAAGCATATTCATAAAGTGGAGCAAAGAAAGAGTTTTAAGAGATCAGTACCTGGAATCTATTTGTCACAGAAAAATTTGCACAATTACAACCGAATGACCTAATTGGTGAAGGCTATTGTACCACGTAAATACTATTCAAACAGTATTTGCAGTATGTGCTGTGTTCCTTATCCTAGGAAATTTGTCCCTGGCTGATAGGGCCGACTATCTAAAAGGAATTATCACTGCCTGAAAGGAGAGAAACTTGCAGAGCAATTCATCACCCAAGGAAAGACTAACAGCTTTGAAAGAGACCTGTTAATGATGCAAATATGAACTTGCATGTGCTTGAGATGAGCTTTTATTTAAGAAAGCAAAGAATCCATTCTGAACATACTTTGAAAACACATAGTCTTTGAGAACATGATTATGATGAGTTGAAAAGGCCAATGGAAATTGGTAAAGGGCTACAAAATATGATTATATTGTGTAATGTTAAATATACTAATTATCCTGATTTGAGCATCATATATAGCACATAGTTACTGATATTCAATGCTGTATCCCATAGATATGTGCAATCAATTGTTTCAATTGAAAAAACAAAACAAAAAAGAAGAAAGAAATGACCTCTTGAATTAATTCCATTTTGAAGTTTGTTTATCCTACTTACGTGAAGCCAGAGCCAACAAAACTAAAAGTTTTGAATGACATTTAATACTTCCAGGAGTTTGGGCTTACTTATCTGTACATAAACCAGCTTCCTTTCGGTCTATATTAAAACTGTTGTGTTAAATTTTTTGTTTAAATATAAAATGGCCCCCTTGTATAATTTAGAATAAATAAATTACTTGACTTTGTCCACAAAGATATTCTGCTGGTAAGTAGAGAAATAAAGTTCGGTGGTTTGATTCATTTTGCATGGCATCAGTTACTCTGAGTATAATATTTTTATTACTATAGAAGTTGTATTAAATTATTTAGGATTTTAATAAGCCAAGTCAATTATACTATCCCTGATAGTCATCTTATTTTTCTCACTGTAGCATTTTAGCAGATTTAAAAATAAATCAGAGCCTCCACTTAAAAAATCTTTATAAGAGAAATGATAATGTTAAAATTATAAGAAGTATGAAAACTTACAACCAATTATTACATTTTTAGTAATGTAATATTAATATTTAAAATCTTAAAATGTGTCTAATATACTGAGAAGTTCTTCATAATAATCTAAACCTGTGTTCATCCACAGCCAGGTAGAGCAGGGGTTAGCAAATTGTACACTGTGGGCCAAACCCTTCCCTCTGCCTTTTTTTGTATGACCAGCCAGCTAAAATTGGTTTTTACAGATGAACATTTGCAATCTATTTGATGATAGAGAATGCTGACTTTAAACCCCAACTAAGTGAAATGTTAACCCAAAATAAATAATTTTATTCTTTTCATTAGTAGATCTATATTATGGAACACTATATTCAATTATTATACAAAATAAATTATATTTTATTATTACATTTTGACTTTTGTAATAAATATTTGGAAATGTTCTTTGTCTTGTTGTGAATGAACCTACATAAATCTCTAGTTATATTTCTTGGCACTACAATAATTACTCTTTGGCCCTTTACAGAAAGTGTGTGCTTACCCCTGAAATATTTTTTCTAATGTTTCAATTTTTTATATACTCGTGAATTTATTCAGCAAATTGTTTCTGAGCAAATCCCGCATGCTGGGCACTGTTCTAAGTGTTGGGGACACCACAGGGAAGAAGACTTAAAAAAATGTTGCCTTCATGCAACTTATATTCAAATTAACTATGTTACCTCCTCATAACTACCCTTTATGGAAGGTTTCATTATTCCCATTCTATAGACAGACAAAGTGGGGTTCAGGGCATTTATGTAGCTTGCCTGGGGTCCCTCAGCTAGAATTGAACCCAGTTTTCCCTGCCTCTTTTAACCATTGGTTAGCTTGAGCTTCTAACCAATGGGCAGGACTGGCTTGATGGGCTGGGCTCCATGCTGGGTTTAATTCTCTGCTATCATGATCTGGAAATTCTTAATAGTTTTTCTTTTTAGCAAGTTTTTGAACAATAGTTTTTGAACAATGAATGCATTTTCATTTTGTACTGGGTGCCACAAATAATGTAACTGGTGCTGCCATGAGGCAAAAGTGCTGCTTCTTTGTCAGACCACATTTCTGCCAGAGCTGTTTTTTTGAACATCCACATGAGTTTATCTATTTAGAAGCCTTGAAATCTATCAAGCACTTTAGAAACATAAGGTATTGTTAATCAATTATTCTATATTACACTCCACCAAAAGACTGGAAGTTTCTTGAGGGCCAGGACTCCTTCCCACAGTAGTTTCTTGTAATACCCTCTGCATCACAAGCTCTTTTGAGAACAGAGTGAGTAAACAATAAATATTCCTTACTAGAATTAAATTCTATTAATAACTGAACTCAATGGTAAGAGTTGGCTCTGTCCTGGCTTGATTTTCTTCCATGGAAAAGCAAAGTCTTGACCATGAATGCTTTCCTCTGATGTTTACATATTTGTAAGTTTTGAAACAGCATATTTGATCTGAGTTAAACAAAACACAAGAACTGACCTGTCTGCTACAAGGAAATCCTTTGTCCAGCAGTTCATGACTGAAACACTGACAGCTTTGAAGAGTACTCTGAGTTTACTGCACTTATTAAAATAGATGCTTTGTCTCCTTCCTTTCAATTTCTTGCAGCCTAGTCATTGTTGGATAAGCGAGATGGTAGTACAGTTGTCATACAGCTTGACTGATCTGCTGGACAAGTTTTCAAATATTTCTGAAGGCTTGAGTAATTATTCTATCATAAACAAACTTATGAATATAGTGGATGACCTTGTGGAGTGTGTGAAAGAAAACTCATCTAAGGTAACTTTCTGTTTATTGGGACTGTTTTTCATTACTCTTCTCTAAGCCCTATGCTAATTGGTAGTATTGGAGGGAATGGGAGCAACCTTATTTGTGTGATTTTTGAATTTATCAACTTTGAATTTAAAAATATTTTTAAGATGAGCACAGATAGCAAGTGTTTGTAGTTATACTGCAATGTATATTCAATGTATATTCAGACTTAAATATTGTCATCTAATATGAAAATAAACCTTCTCTACACTACAGTGTAAAAACAGCCCTGCCTTGATCTTTATTTTTATTTCGTAAATGAATGAAGTCCTCACAACCTTGCTATTAAGTTACAAATGTTCATTTTGGTGGAAAATTGTCTCTGATGAACACTTATACTTGCCCTTTTATCCGTAATGTAATCACTACATAGGTCACAACAAAGAAGTGTATTTTGGCTCCTCAAAGTCATTTGATAATTGGTCATCACAAACTTCAGGATATGGGCATGATAGTATTTTGGCTTCTAAGCATATGGATAGGCAAGTACCCCTAAAATAAAGAACAAGATGTTGGAGTTCAAATTCTGGCACTATCACTAACTGGCTTTGTGAACGTCATGTCTCTGTGCATCTCTTTATGCCTAAAGTGGGGAGACTGGCAGAATCCATCTCACAGGGTTGACATTAGATGACTTGTGATGAGTGCTTTAACACTGTGCCTGACAAAATAAATTTGGACATTACTGTTGTTTATATCAAAGTGTCTATAATGGAATAGGGCACTGAGACTTGCTTTGGTATGGAGCTCAAATGGCCAAAGTTTAGCTTACCACACTTTTAGAAGTTTAAACCCAAAGTTTTAAACATGATTCTGTACCTTAGTACCTAAATGCTCTCTCTATTCAAATTCCAGCTACTCTTTTAAGACCCAAAATCAGTCCCAAGTCTGCTTTCCAATCTTAGAATTCTTACCATACTAATACTCACTACATCTTATTACTGTTTTTTTACTTTCTCATTTCTGAAGTCAGAATGTATCTTATAATTAATGATGTTTTAGCATTAACATCACTTTTTTATATCATATTATTATTGCAGCTAGTCTGCTGATGGCATTCATAAAGTAGAAGTCACAAAAAGGAGGGTGTATTACACAAAGTGTCACGAAGGAAATGACATATGCATTGGAGCTTTAAAGATGAGTAAAGTGTTCAGTAAATGGTGATGTTGGGAAGAACATTGCAAATATATATGAGTTCCCTTCACCCCACGTCCTTGCCAATATCATCAGACTTTTAAATTTTTGGATTTTGGAGCATGCATTATGGAGGGGTCTCTTTAAAATCAACATTAATGTTTTTAATGACCATCTCTAAAGAAAAATGTCCCCAATTTATTATCATTGTTACGACATTATGCTCACTGCACTCCATTCCACTCCAGAGTCATGAGTTGAGCCTCAGACTGATGCAATGGAATCACTATCCTATATTACCAGGTTGAATTATGTACATTGAAACATCTGTCTAAAAGTGTTAGTTTTCATAGTTAAATACTTGAATCTTTGAAGGACATATTTATAGTCCATTATCTTGACCTCAGTTAAGTCTACAGACTACTTGAAAAATACAATCCTTTTTTTTTTTTTTTTCTTCTAGAATGTAAAAAAATCACCTAGGAGCCCAGAACCCAGACTCTTTACTCCTGAAGAATTCTTTAGAATTTTTAATAGATCCATCGATGCCTTCAAGGACTTTATGGTGGCATCTGAAACTAGTGATTGCGTGGTTTCTTCAACATTTAGTCCTGAAGAAGGTAAGACATATAAGCATTTCTAATTTAAGTGTAAATTACAAGTTTGAATCTTATATATGTAGGTAAGACCCTACCTCTGAATCAGATATATGTGTAGCTCTAGAAAGATACATGTGTGTATGTCTCATGAAAAAGCAAATATCAATGGCACAATTGTTGGCTTCCAAGCCAAAACAATACTCATCATTTTCAAATTAAATAATTGTGTATGAATAAAGAATATGTGAGATGGCCAATCATTTTTTCTTATGTGATGTTTGCTAGTAATGTACAATTATATTATTCTTAATAATATAATTGAAAGACATCTCCAGTCTTCTTAACGTACCCCTCTCAAATCTTTTTCTTAAGGGTCTGAGTCATGAATTCTGATCCTCACTAGTTACTCTGTTTTGAGGCTCTTTTTTTCTCCCACTGGCTCCCTACAGCACAAAACCTTAATTATTGCTTTCTTTTTAATGACAAATTACCAACAATATGTCGTTACTCACATTTATTAGCACATGTATGCAGTAAATCTCTGTTCTACAAGGTGACTGTGGTGAATTTCTTAATAAAATAGAACAGCAGAACCCAGTATAAAATAAATAGGATCTGAATAATCTAGATTTGGGAGGCAGACCTGGCAAGTACTCTGGTATTGCACTTCACCTTTTGGGGACTCTGTAATTCATACAAATCACCATATAACACTGACACATTATTGCTTTCTATTTAGATTCCAGAGTAAGTGTCACAAAACCATTTATGTTACCCCCTGTTGCAGCCAGCTCCCTTAGGAATGACAGCAGTAGCAGTAATAGTAAGTACACATATCTGATTTAATGCATGCATGGCTCCAATTAGCATCTCTAGGAGTATTGCATGGGCTTTAAAGGAAATTTCTACAATTATTACTATTAATACTGTTCTGTTACTGTTATTCCTCTAATAGTCTTCCTGAGAATAAATATTAGGTTTGTAGAATTGGGTTTCCCTAAAGCTTGATATAATGTTTAGAGAATTGGACCAATAAAGTTTTTGCTAAGATTATTTTAAATAAGGCATGAAATTAATTTTAGAAATATAATTTAGACTTTTTCATTGTAGACTTAAAATATATCTTGTGTGGAATGTGTCTGATAGAAATGGAATTATAAAATTGAAAGCACAAATGCTGGTTGTGTAGAATTCCAAGGATATTTACAGTTTTGTGTATATCAGTATTTACAATGGTGTATTTGGAAATTCAATGATTTTGTTATTGTACTATAAAATTATATGTTGGAGGAGAACATGCTGCTTTTCCTGAAATTTCTGTCCTATTTGGCCAAGAACCTAGTTCCCTGGAAGACTATGTCCTCTTTTCAAATCCAGGCAAAGGTCTTTATAAAGGTTATTGGATTTACTAAAAACCTTCTTGCCTCGTGGAAGCTGCTAGAAGAAAAAAAATTAAATAAAAAAAAAAAATCATCCCTTAAGACTTGTAAATGGGCCACTGTTATTTGTTCAGGAGCATAGAAAACCTATCTATAAAAGGAGTAATTTATTACAAATTCACAATAGCTTGTCTACAATTCAGAAATTAAACAAAAAAACCTATAGAATGCAATCTGTTTTGGAATTTTTGCCACAAAAACCTGATCTGAATTGAGATGAGGCTATTTATAGTCTTTATTTATCCTTCTGAAAGTGAATATACATTTCACAACAGAAATATTAACATGTTAGATTACATGATGCTAGCGAGAGGTCACCGCGGTGGTATGTAATACACAATATTTGCTGGACAGAATCTTCTAAAATCTAAAATTCTGATTTATATAACAATTAGATCTGAAAAAGTTTCAAAAAGGGACTGGGATGAGATATGTGTGAGTCAGTTAAGGTCTTTCCTACTAACTAAGGCCTTTATATTAATCTTTTCAAAGAATCAACTTTTGGCTTTTTAAATTCTCTGATTACATTTTATTGATTTCTAATTTTCATTATTTCCTTCCTTTTATAGTCATCCCTCAGTATCAGTGGGGGATTGGTTACAATTCCCCAGCCCCCAGAGACCAAAATCCAAAGATACTCAAATCCCTTATATAGAATGGCATAGTATTTGCATATAACCCAATGACATCCTCCTATATATTTTCAATCATCTATAGATTACTTATAGTACCTGAAACTATAAGTATAATATAAATGCTATTATACTATAAGTATAATATAAATGCTATGTAAATAGTTGTTATACTGTATTTTTTTATTTATATTATTTGTTATTGTTGTATTGTTATTTTTTATTGTTTTTTTCCCCCTGAGTATTTTCAATATGTGGTTGGTTGAATCCGTACGTGTGGAACCCATGAATACAGAGGGCCAACTGTACTTACTTTTGGGTTTAATTTACTCAACTTGTTCTATCTTACTGAAGTGGAAAAATTAGATTAATGATTTTAAACCAGTTTTTTTTCTAATTATAAGCACTAGAAGGTATAACTTTCCTTTTAAGCACTGCTTTAGCTGCATCCCACACATTTATTTTTAATAATTTATTTTATTTATTGAATCAAAATCGATTATACATATTTTTGGGGGGTTGAACATTGAGGTATGTTGATTAAATCAGTATTACTAGCATATATATTGCTACAAATTGTAATTATTCTTTATGCCCCTTGTCCAACCTCTTCCCTTCCCCCATTCCCTTCCCCTCCACCCTCTAATTGCCCTAGATTTCTTCTCTCCTTCTGAAAGAATAATGGTTACTCTGTTAATTTGTTATCTAGATGATCTGTCCAATGCTGAGAGATGTGATCCTGTCCCCCAATATTATCATAGAGCAGATGTTTCTTCTGTCACTCTGAAATGGGTTTTATGGAAAGAGACATCCTCTTCTTTTCTTTGTCTCTGCTGGTGACTCTTCTTATGTGAATGCACTCCAGTGGTTGGCGGACCATCTGCCTAGTGGCTGTGGCTTCTAGCCGCTTTTGCAGCAGCCTTGGTTATTGTGGTGACTGTGGTGGGCCACCCATGTGGGGGTGCTGTTTTTGGCATGCTCCTTGGCACTGGTGGTATGCCTGGTTGTGGGGCATGTTTGGTCCCCTTCTCCTTCCCTTGGGTCCCCTGGCAGGCCCCAAGGTGCTGGCATGTTGTGCCTGGTTGTGGGAGAGAGGTCCAGTCCCCTTATTCATATCCCTGGTCCCCGGGTGGGCTCTGAGGTGCTGGCATGTTGTGCCTGGCTGTGGGAGGGTGGTCCGGTCCCCGACTCCACACCCTGGGTCCCTGGGTGGGCCCCAAAGCACTGGCTCAGTGTGCCTGGTTGTGGGAAGGTGGTCTGGTCCCCTTCTCCATGCCCTGGGTCCCTGGGCAGGGCCCAAGGTGCTGGCATGGTGTGCCTGGTTGTGGGAGAGAGGTCCAGTCCCCTTTTCCATGCCTCAGGTCCCCGGGTGGGCCCTGAAGCGCTGACTCAGTGTGCCTGGTTGTGGGAGAGAGGGCCAGTCCCCTTCTCCATGCCTCAGATCCCCTAGTGGGTCCTGAAGTGCTGGTTCAGTGTGCCTGGCAGTGGGAGGGTGGTCTGGTCCCCTTCTCCATGCCCTGGGACAGTGGGTGCGCACCAAGGTGCTGGCTTGGTGTGCCTGGTTGTGGGAGAGAGGTCCAGTCCCCTTCTCCATGCCTCAGGACTCCAGGCAGGCTCTGAGGCACTGTTGCAGTGTGCCTGGTTGACATCCCACACATTTTTATATGTTCTGTTTTCATCATTTTTTTCTTAAATTTTTTTTATTCTTGTGGTTTTTTTCTTTGTTTCATGGGTAATATAGAAGTGTGTTGTTTGATGTCTAGAAATATGGTGATTATCTTGATGTCGTTACTGGTTTCTAAATTAATTCTGTTATTGTCAGAGAACAAACTCTGAAATCTTCTTAAACTTATTGAGACTTATTTTATATGTGTACTGAACTATTGGGTGTAGCATTCTCAGTCTTGGCCAAAGCTGTTGATAGTATTATTCATATCTTCCATGTCTTATTAAATTTTTTGTCTACCTTTTTATGAATTACTGAGAAAGGGGAATTAAAAAAACATTCCTTTTGATTTTGGATTCATCTGATTCTCCTTTTGGTTCTGACTTTTTTGCTTAATATATTTTGTAGCTCTGTTATTACATGCTTATACACTTATTATTATTATGTCTTCCTTGATTAATTGACCTTTTAATCTTACTGAAATATCTCTCATTACCTCTGGTAGTGTTCTTTGTCTTGAAGTGTATTTTGTCTGATGTGATTACAGCCAATCTTTCTAATGCTCAGTTTGCATGGTATACCTTTTGCTTTCTTTTATTTTCAAACTTCTGTCTTTATTTATTTATTTTTTTTTTCCTTTTTGTCTTTTTTCGTGACCGGCAACGGATCGCAACCCTCAGTGTCGCGCCCGTACCGGACCGGGACCGGCAACGGGATCGCAACCCTCGGTGTTGCTCCCGCACCTCGCTCAGCCAGTGAGCGGCCAGTCTGTATGTGGGATCCAAACCCTCAGCGGGAGCGCCACTGCGCTTCCCAAGCAGCGCACTGTAGCAGTGCGCCACCGGGCCGGCCCGTCTGTCTTTATTTTTAAAGTACATCTCTGGTCGACCGCATATATCTGGGCCTTGCTATTTTATCTATTATATCTCTGATTTGTTATTACAGTGTTTTATCCATTTATATTTAATGAATTATTGGTATGGTTGGATTTGGGTCTACCATTTTGTTACTTGCTTTCTGTTTGTCTCATTTGTTTACTGATTCTCTGTTCATTTTTTCCAGCCATGTTTTGGGTTAGTTAATGTTGGGTTTTCTGTGTTTTTTGCTTTTTTGTTTTATTAGTGTTCCAGTGTTCCATTTTTTTGTTTTATTAGTGTTCCAGTGTTCCATTTTAATTACTATCAGCTTGTCAGCAGCACCTCTTTGCATTATTTTGTGGTTGTTTTAGGAATTGAAGTATACATCTTAACTTGTAATATTCTACTTAGAGTTAATATTGTAGCAGTTCAGAAAAAATATATAAGGACCTTGAAACAAGGTAGTTTCACTTAGCCATACCCATCTTTTGTGTTATTGTTGATAAATATATCTACATAGGTTATAAACCCCACAATACAGGCATAAAATTATTGCTTTGAATTGTCGTGTATCTTTTAAAGAGAGTAAGAGGGGAAAAAGTATGTTGTCTTTTATATTACCCACATATTTATTATTTCCTGTAGCCTTCATTCCCTCTTGTAAATACAAGTTTCCATCTGGTGTTAATTCCTTTCAGGCGAAAAACTTCCTTTTGCATTTCTTGTACAGATCTGCTAGCAACAAATTCTCTGTTTTCTTTTCATTGGAAAATGTCTTTAACTTTGTCTTCCACATGGCAGGAACTTTTTACCATATATCAAATTCTGAGTTGCCAGAATTATTTTTTATTTCAGCCCTTTAAAGATGTAACTCCATTGTCTTTCTGCAGCTACTGTTTCTGAACAAAAGGCAGCTGTCATTTGTATTATGTTCCTTCATTTCCTTTGCCTTCTTTAAAAATTTTCTCCTCTTTAACAGTTTAACTAAGATGTGACTATGAATGGTTTTCCTTGCATTTATCTTTCTTGAGGTTTGTCAAGCTTCTTGGATCTGTAAGTTTGTTTTCTCCCAAATTTGGGGAAAATTTGGCCATAATTTGGTTCAAATATTTCTTCTCCAATCTCTCTTTTCTCTCCTTCTCAGATACTATCACATATATTTTAGGCAGTTTGTATTGAGTCATAGGTCACAGATGTTTTGTTCATTTTTTTCCAACCTCTTTTCTCTTTGTTCTTCTTAATGGGTAATTTCTACTTAGCTGTTTTCAAATTCACTGACCTTTTCTTCTGCCATCTTTCATCTGCTGAATTTTTCATGCAGTGGTTTTTGTTTGTTTGTTTGTTTCTAATTTGTATTTTGTGTTCTAGTATTTCCATTTGATTATTTTTATATTTTATATTTCTCTGTTAAGGTATTTCATCTTCATATTCATTATGACAATATATTTTCTTTTTTGTTCCTTAAATGTAATTATAATAGCTGCTCTAAAGTTCTTGTCTCTTAATTTCAACATGTAGGTCATCTCAGGATTGGTTTCTGTTGACATTTTTCTCCCCTGATTATGTGTCACATTTCCTGTTAAATGGTTAGTAATTTTTGAATATCTGTGCTGCATATTATGGATACTATGTTGTTGAGTATCTTCCAGAATTTGTAGGGTTCCTTTGGGGGCTGTTGAGTTTTGTTCTGGTAGAAGGCTCAATTACTGGCAGATGAGCTTTATCTTTATTCTTTTTTTCAATGTGTTTTTTATTTTATTTATTTATTTATTTTTGATTGAAACATAACTGATTGTACATATCTGTGGGGTACAGCATTCAATATCAGTACCTGTGTGCAATATGTGTTGCTCAGATCAGGATAATTACTATCTTTATCTTTATTTTTAAACTTTCTTAGGGACAGGGGAGAGAGTAGCCTTATTCCTAAGGCATGGATTTTATGAGATATCTCTGAGGGCTGAGAAAGTATCTCCAATCTTGCTTATCAGAATTCCTTTGTCCCCCAATGGTGTATGACTGCTGGGATCTCTGTTAGGATGATAGCTTTTCAGGAGTTGTTTTTTGCCACGTTTTGTGATGTCTCTCCCTGTGCATGTATAGCTTATTATTCGACTCATCTTAAGGAGACTTGTCTGGAGATTTCCGGTGCTCCTTTTCTGCATAGTTCTTTCTTGCAAGTAATCCAGCTCTGTGAACTCCATCCACATCAACAACCCTGAACTTAAATCTCTGACTCTATCTCAGTGAGACCATTGAGCCTTGCGTGGACTCTGTCTTCTACACCTCAGCCTGAAAGTGCCTCCCAGACAGGAGAGCTAAAAGCCAGAAAGCCAGGGCAATCATGAGCTTCACTTTGTGTGTTTTCCTTCTCTCAGGAATTACACTTTTGTGTGGCTTATTGGCTAATTTCTGAAAAGAGTTGCCTCATATTATTTGTCCAGAGTTATGATTATTTAAGTTGGAAAGGCTAGTCTGCTACCATTGTGGTTAGAAGCAAAAGTCTTTCCTACTGTCTTTAAAAGACAAACCAACTATAAAAAACCTCTTCAATCCTTTGCCTCTGAGTCTGAGGGTACTTTTTAAATAGCGAGATGAATGGACAGCCTTCCTGTTTGTTTATTTTGCTTGTTTTTTCCTCCTTTTAAAAATATATTGATCTTGCATTGTCAGCAACTTTTGGCTGGGTGATGTCACTCATGAATATGCCACTTAGATACCTATGCACAAGACAAGCTTTCATGGTGCTCACATTCTAGGAGAAACAAATGTAAATGAATCACCCATAGTACAGTATGTAATGTGTATAGTAAAAGAGTTATGTGAATGTTTCTAGTTGTGGCATGAAGGAGGTAAAACTGTTTTTTGGGTCAGGGAAATTTAAGAAAGCATGTTCGTTTTCAGGGATAAGACACAAAAACTGCCATGCCAATCAGAGAACCAGGACATCTGAGGGCTTATTCTAGAGATGTGAGTGTGCAAGGAAAAGTCATGGGATAATATACAACCTACTTGTTATCCAGTGGGAATCATGTTTACAAAGTAATGGTAATATCTTTTATGCCAAGGTTAAAAAGATACTTAAAAAATGTTTAAGCTTGAGTTCCTTGCAGGCATTACTTAAATGATATAGAAAGAAAGCCTTACTTTGATATATTACTTTATACATCTTCTAGAACCTGGACTCACATCCCAGATCTAACCCTTGGCTAGCTGTGTGACTTTGGGTGAGTTACTTAAACTCTCTTGACTCCTCAGTCAAGTGGAGGGTGCTACCTCCTTCACAGGGTTTCTGTGAATTTGAAATGAGTTAGTACAAAGGTACTTCAAAAAGTTTGTAGAAAAGTAGAATTAACAGACAATGTGAATACTTCCATGAACTTTTTAAAATATCCTTGTACACATGTGTGTGAAGCTGTGCCTGATGTCTAGTAAGAGTTCATTAATTATGAGATGCCATAAGACTGTGGATCAGTAATTGTGGCGAGTGAGTCTGTAGTGAGCTCTGGATCTGAATTAAGGAGGAGTAACTATCTGCATGTTTCCTAAGCACCCAGAGATCCAGGTTCACAGGTGTGCTGCTCATGAGTAGGCTCACTCTAAAAGGAAGATCAGCAAAACTCTAGCACAGTTTTTTGTGTTCTGTGTTTCTACAAATAATGATAATTATTAGTCAAACCAAATAAGTCAGTTCCCAATAATTTTGCACAGAGGACAGTCTTAGTAATAATGTGATAAAGTTCATAGTAATAGCCTGAGAATTTGGGATAACTCAAATCCTATCTAGAGAGCTGAAGATCTGGCTCTTAAACCCTATGCATTAACAAATGAAATAACGAAAGCAAGGTAATTTTGACCTCTGCAGGAGGTGAAGCTCAGTGTCTGTGGGCCCTTTTCCCTCCCAGTCATTACTGTTCCTTTCCCTCCCTCTCTCCTGCAGGGGGATTGCTGCTGCATCTTAGTCAGGTTCCAGGACTTTGTATTGGCCCAGAGTCCTAGGGATGTAACTGTCAAAGTGGATAAAAACTCACAGCATTCTCAGAGTGAGTGTGAGCTTTCCTTAGTGAGGTCTCCCATGTAGCTTTCTTTAAAGCCCCTCCCTTAGGCACTATCCACCTGCCTGAGAAAGGTTTTGGATAGTGAATTCCAGAACATCTCACCCTCTAGTAAGCTCCTTCTGCTTTTTGCTAGTGAGTCTGGGCTTTCCTCTGGTCCAAGTGATGAAATCCAAGATTCAAATTTGGCTTTTGGATAGAGTAAGAAGAACAGGGTGTTTGGCTGCCTTGATTACAAGGCATCTGGCTAACCACACATAAATAATAGAGTTCTTCATAGCACCATCCAAGCTCAGTAGAGTTTTCCATTGGGTTTGGGGGACAAAATATCAATAGATTCCTTTGTTCTCTCAGTATGCTTTGGTTAGGACCTCTTAAGGAGATCACATAGTCAAATCTATCATAATTACATGCCAGAAATCCTAATAGACAGTGGGGGCCACAGCAGGTTGGCCATCAAGAAGAATACAAACATGAATTGCCAAATTATTTATCTACAGATAGTGATATTAAAATTCCATCACATATTGCACACAGGTATTGATATTCAACTCTACACCACAGATATATACAATCAACTGTTACAATAAAAAATTTTAATTTTTTTTAAAATTACTAAATTAAAAAATAAATAAACGGATTTCCAGAAAAGAAAATTCCTAAAATGATAGGAATTGCTTATGGCTCCAAATCCATTTACTCATCGAAAACACTTTTATAAGTCCCAGACTAGCCCACATAATCTTATATAATTCTTAAAATAGCTATATTATTATAATAATAGTGCTATTTCAATTATACCAAATCCCATCATATAATTCAGGTTTATTTTGGTGAGAAAATTCATGTAGAGCTCTAACCTGAAATGCCTGAAACATATCTGCCATGGGGCTGTAGGGTGTGGAGTGGGTCAGAGGCAATTCATAGTTATGTGAATGGATGACCCTACTTCCTGCAACTCCCTACCCTGTACTTTACACTAGATACCCATCCCTCACTATCCCTCCCTGCTTTTCCCTGACACACACCCATGCACGTGAGCATACATGCAAACTCTATCATTAGAGTCTCTCCGGAAACATAGGAATAATAGAATTAGGGAATTTTCTGCTCCTAGTTCACATTCGGTGGGGGAATGGGCAATTCCTATTCTTACTACAGTAGGTAAACTCTGTTTCTTACCTCTAAGGTTGTACCTATGAGTTTATTTTTCCCTTGCAAATTTTGACACATACATACATATAAACCAGTTCTTTTATATTCTGTACTTTATAGATGTACTTCAGGTACTTTATTGCTTGAATAGGTAATTGTAGGCTGACCCTGTAACCCAAACACCATTGCAAAATCAGCAAAAGCAGTCACTTTCCCCTCATATTAGTTTACATTTTGATCATATAATTGTTGGATATTAATAATTTCTAAATACATTACACCTTTAAAAGAAAGATAAAAATTTAACTCTTGCAAACTAGCACATATGTGCCCATGTTCTCAAACAACTAAGTTCTTTGTAAGGAGATATATAGAAAAGTCTGTCAAAATAAGTTTCATGTTGGGAGGAAGAGAACACACCTTGTGGGAGATATGTTCTGTTTAATTTGTGAATCATTCTGCTTCTCTTGGAAGAATGAGACAGGGTAAAGGAAGATATCCCAAGCTAATCCCGCATATCTTCTCTCTCACTAAGTTACTCATTTAGACATATTTAGTATGGGGCAACACTGGTGGCTTCAACTATTCTTCATTGTTAAACAGTCTCAAGCTCTTTAACATAAAAAAAATCTGAAAAATCAAACCTTTAGTCCCTGGCACGGTGCTTGGCACTACCTGGCATCCAATAAGTATGTATTGAAGATGTGAATGAAGAAATAGCCATGATTCTAAGCATGAAGTACCTAAAAATACTGTAACCAGAGTGCACATATAATGACAATATTTATAGCAGGCCAAACATAGCCAAAAGCATACAGTTTGATCCAGGTTGTAAAAATATCATGTTTAAAATTTCTGGGCAAGTTATCAAGAGTGAGAAAGTGAAAAGACATTAGAAGATAAAGGCATAGGAGATAAATTTGCTTGATAGTATAAATCATTTTCCCCCCAGAATATATCAAGTGTGTATTCCATGTGTGTCAACACTAACCAAGTCAAATCTATTTCTGTCTGTGGGGTTTCTTTCTCTTTTAAATGTTTTCATCGTTTGGAGTATACATGAATTTATATTGCCTTGTAAAAACAATACTCAGCAGAAAAATCAGCCTTTTGAATACTTTAAACAGATCTATAGGTCAAGAGTATGTTATGGAAACAGTTGGGAACAACCACAGCATAAGAGCAAAGCCTCTAGGATGGATCTACAGTATTGACCACTGCATTGTTTAAATTACAGGGAAGGCCGAAAATTCCACTGGAGACTCCAGCCTACACTGGGCAGCCATGGCATTGCCAGCATTCTTTTCTCTTGTAATTGGCTTTGCTTTAGGAGCCTTATACTGGAAGGCAAGTGTTACTATTCTTTTATTCATTTATTTTTCCTCTTGGTTAATCAAATTTATATACTTATTTGTTCATACTATATTTGCATAAATCACTAAAAACAAAGTTTCTTTTTCTGAGAAAGGATCTTATCAATAAAACAGAGTCCTACCTTAACATATAGTCACAACAAAATTTAAATTTTAGAAAGGTTCCCTCCATTCTTCATTATGCTTTGGAGACAACCCCTCTCTATTTGATAATCCACACTTAAGAAATGGGAACTGGTTTTAATAGCCTGACTAAATATGAAAAGGAAGAAAATCTGCTAATAATCATAAATTATATAATGGGCTTAAAATCCAAATAGAAATGCCATTTGTACTATCAGCTATTTCAAATTTCTACTCCTATGTTCTCTTCTTATTGAAGCTCATCTAAAATTGCAAAATGTGCTAAATCATCATGACTCAGCTTTTTGAAATGTCTTTTGAGTTTGATTACTACTTAAATCTGTTAGTTTATTACTCTTTGACCCCCAACATCTTGAAAATGTTGAGTTGATAATACTGTGCATTTTTCATAATTTTTCATTGCAAAAATATTTTGCATGCTGAAAAAGCCTGTTATTGGTGTTACTGACATAAAAGTGGAGACCGCTTACCTCTTAAATAACATACTATTCATTGATGTGTTCACAACATATGTCATTGTTCTTTTCCCAGAAGAGACAACCAAATCTTACAAGGGCAGTGGAAAACATACAGATGAATGAAGAGGATAATGAGATAAGGTATTTTGTTTTGCTGAACGTGTATGTAAGCAAGCTTGACATCGCCATTTCATATACCCTGCACATGCTCATAGTCTCTTTAAGAAGTTATCCAGCCTCCCCAGCAGTATGTCCCAGTTCTTTATCCATGTTTCTGACTTCTCATTCTGTCTTCAATCCTCTATCTCCATTTACCTGTAGAATACCTTCACATAATTGTTTACATGACCCTTGTTAGGGTATCAGAAGTGGTCACCTCTGCTTTCTTTACTTCTGTAAGCAGCAGACTCTTGCTCAGATTCCTGGTCATGGATCTGTGGAGTCACATGTGCTTATTCTCCTTTTTTTTCCCACATTATTTCCAAAACACACTGATTCTTTTCTTAGAGTCTCTATTTATTTGAGAAAGAAATAATAGTCATTGTCTTCACCCACATCTTTATTATCTCTCAAGTTGCTGCCACAGATCTTTAGCCCTGCTAAACTCAACCTTTGTTACATTTTTCCTTAAACCCTGGTTCATAATGTCACTTCCTATTCAAGATATGTTTCTCTTGCATTCTTAATATAGTTTTTACTTTACTTTGGCTTTCAGAGACCTTAACTTTTCTCAACACATTCATTATTTCCCAAAGCCAAATATTAAAATGGCTTTAAGATGCCTTTCATTTACTGCAGTTCACCCTCATTACTCTTTTGCCTTACTCCACATTGCCCCAGCATTAATATTTTCACTTACATTCAGCTATAATTTCCATTTGGCATGTTACTTTCTATTATATCATGCCTAAGTGTGTACATATATAGATATTAAGTGGATATAAGCATTTTTAGTGTGTGTATATGCATATGTAGAGGTAGAGGTTTTTAAACTACTTTGGAAGACTTTGAGACAAATCTTCCCTTCTTTGTAGTAATATTTATGAAGGTAATCTTCCCATTCAATTTTGCAATTTTTTGCTGTGGTATTTACAGAAAAACTGCCTTTTCCAATGCCCAGATCATGGTGTACTTCAGAATCTCTGTCCAAAAGCAAATAAGCAATTTTCCTGTTGTTTTTCAGTATGTTGCAAGAAAAAGAGAGAGAGTTTCAAGAAGTGTAATTTTGGCTTGTATCAACACTGTTACTTTCATACATTGGTAAGTTTTTAGAATTCAAGCTGAAATATTTAGCAAGAACTATCAGCAAGAGCTAACAGCATCTTACATGCCAAAATTTAGAAACAAACTTATATTAAACTTTTATTTTCTTTTATTAAGTCTGCTACCAAGCAGATGTCAGCATGTTAACTGAAGTTGTTAATAATTGAATTGTGCATATCTAATTCACTGTGTGTTCTCAAGTTTTGGAAGGTAAGCAGTGTTAGTTCTGATTAGTGGATTCATATTGTATGGGAGATATACAAAAAATTAATAGTTGAGTGTTTATTTGGACTATTTTTGAGGCCAGAAAATAAATTAGAAAAGGGGAATAGAGCAAATTAGAATTAAAATAAAATATTATTAGTAGAAGAAAAATAAAAACAATTTAATATAGGTGTGACCGCCATATCATGATAGTATCCCATTTGTTAGATACTGAAACAAGAGAAAACTAAAAATGTTCCCCTGCCATTTTAAGGAAAAGGAGAAAAGGTCAAAATATCTTACAATCAGGAGAGTAAAATTGTCAAGGTAAAGTGCCATCTGCCACATGATGGTAATGATTATGCCTCGTCACTGTCTAGAGCCCAGGATGCACTGAATGTAAACCAGTGACAGATACCGGTTGTGACTTTGTGTGGGTCTGTGGAGGGATGGGGGGAGGAGAGTAACAGGTGCCAGAAGGAATTGATGTTTATTATCTCCTGTCCTGTATGCTTTTTTCTGCTCCCAAGCTGCAGACACTGTTGGGGGAACACCCAGATGGCATTAACCAGATCCAGTATTGATTCACGTTCCTCCTCATTGTCACTTCTGCTAACTGGCTGTTAATTTTGTTGTTCTTCATGGAATCCTGAGTGCATTTACCACAGTGGTGTACAAGTGTTCTCTCTTCTTCCTGAATTCTCAATTCTTCCCTGCACTTTCTCAATGTCAGACGGTCATTTTCTCTCCTAGTTATTATGGATATGGTCTGTGATGAGTTCTTCCTTTTCCTTACAGGTCACAATCGTGTCTTATTTCTGTCTCAGATTCAGAAACTTATTTCTAGACTGAATCTTCCCAGGGGAGCTGGGTTATAGAATCTCTTGCCTCCTCTGGGAGCTCACTTTTATACTTATAGAACATCATTTTTCAACAACCCAACCTACCACGAAATAATAATTACACCATGCATTTCTTGAACACTTTTCTCCTGTTATTCCACAGACTTCTTCATTTTTTCCTTCAATCATACCCTTGATCACCATGTCCAATGCATGAATAGCACCCTCTTTTTTCTATTCCCCATCCTAGCTTCTCTCTAGACCCATTTTTCCTGTCAGATAATGTGAATGCATAGACCCTTCACTCAACCCTTTTTATTTTCTGGAGCAATATTCCCAAGCTAAAATCACTGTTTTTCCTAGAAACCCATTTCTCTGCCTTTCAACCCCAACATATGTTTTACTGTTTCTTTCCTAATAGACATTTCATTTCCCTAAAGCCAGACATCCATAAACCACACATTAAATGGTTAATTGAGTCTTAAAAGCTCAAGTAATGTCGTCTGCTGTTTGGGTTTGTGTTGCATGGCTGGGATCCTGCCTTGGCACAGAGGTCTTTAATCATGTGGTTTTAACTGTGGCATTTGTCTTGTGACATTTGGAGAGTGGATTATGATGGGGATAAGGCCACTTGTTTAGGAGGATGAAAGATGGCATTTTCAAGCAACCATAGTCAAACAACTTAGGCATATGTTGACTGGTCAGATAACATTCAAGGACAGGAGCTGGATCTATCTGGTTCTTGCTGTATCCCCAGCACCTAACTTGTTGCCTATGCATTGTAGGCTCTTGATAAATGTTTGTTGAATGAAAGACTGAGCAAATGAATGAACCTTAAATGAAGGTTTAACTGAATGGCAAGGAAGGAAGACAGTTCTTCTGAAGTAGGGCTTATTTTGATTATGTGTATGTGTGTATGTGTGTGTGTGTGTTTAATTTGCTGGTTTTGATCAATGTGACGGCAAGGTGTACACAACAAGGGGGAATATATGCATGTGGGGAATCTACTATTAACTTACTTTTCTTAATGTATAAAATAATACTCATGCATAAAATGAATCACATTAGACACTAAGGTTAAAGAAACCCAGATTTATTCCGAAATAAACTCATCACACTTATTGACTAGTCAATGTAAAATAAATGGCAGAATGCATGAAGAAGTGTTTAATTCCTTTGGAAGAATGCTTTACTCATCAAATCTGCAAATCTCTGTCAAGGCTCAGCTCAGATACCTCTGCCTCCAATAAGCTGACTTCCCCAATGAAACTAATTCTATTTGTGGCCCCCTAATTACATTTCATGTGACCCTTGGTAGGACGTCACAGTTACTTACATAGACATTTTGTGTCTTTTTCAAAACCATGTACTCTTAGAGGGCAGGATTTCTTTCTGAATTTAATTTTGAAACCCTACCGAACTATATGGCTTAAACTTTGCACATATAAGTGATGGAGAAATATTTGTTGAATAAATGAATGGAGAGACGAGTGAACATCTCAGAGAACTGCAATAATGTGAGAATAAAACTTAAGGAGATAAAAACAGGAATAAGCCTGTGTATATGTATGAGTAAATAGGAATTCAAATGCCAAAGGAAAAGTAGGGAAAGGGGGGGTAAGGGTGGGAAGGCCAGCTTATCACCATGAATCTGCAAACCCTAAAGTCAAAATGCGCATATATCATTTGTAAACATTTATTGACTACCCATTGTATTGAGTAAAACCTTAAGCTTGGCCCTGTACCAACGAGGTTTAAAATCTTTCAAGGATGCGCGGGCTGGCTCAGTTGGTTAGTAAGCAGCCTTGTAACACCAAGGTCAAGGGTTCAGATCCCCATGCTGGCCAGCTGCCAAAAAACAAATAAATGAACTGATTAACACTAAGATAAGGGTTCAGATCCCTGTACCAGCCAGGCACACAAAAATAAATAAATAAATAAAATCCTCAAAGGAACTTTAAGTCTACTTTGGGGAGAGGCATGTGACAGAGCAAAAGTTTAGTGAGAACAGACTATGGTGTGGTAGAAGAGGAAATCTTTCAAAAAATAAGAATAATAGTAGTAAAAAGTGCCAGGATAGAAAAATGAAATGTGGAGTTGTAATTATATACCTTAAAAGTTAGATATAATTTGGATTACAATCATTTTCTTGGTTGACAAGAAGGGAAATACAGGGAATGACTCAGGTTTATGGCAAGGATTTCTCCCTGACATGGAAATGTCACCAACTAAAACAAATTAAATCCAGGCAAATTTTGGAACACTAGCATAGAAATCATATGAAATAGTTCTCTGAAGGAAATAACCTATAATTGGGAAACAAAGAGAACAAGGGTTTAATATTTTAAATACAAGGAAAGAACATGGAAGGAATGTAAGCAATGAACCAAAAGCAAAAGGAGTTGCATCTAAGAAAAAATATACTGAAGTTATGTTTATTTGACATCAAACATGAAAACGTTTATATGAAAAATTAAAAATCCTCTAAGTCACTTTGCTGATGCCAAGTATCTATATGTGGTTTCCTACAAGAACTCTTCATGTTTGGGGTGTATGTAGCTCAGTTTAAGAGAAAAAATTACTTTTTTATGCTACTGAGCCATAAACAAGAATGAAATTCTGCCATATGTGGCAACATGGATGAGTCTGGAGAAAACTAGGTTAAGTGAAATAAGCCAGACAAAGAAAAATACCGCATGTTCTCACTCATAACTGGCTGCTAGGAAAGAAAGAAAGAAAGAAAAGACCACAACAATACTTTGAACATTCAGAAGGAGAGAACAAACCTAAGGATACTAGAGATGGGGGAAGGGAGGGAGAGGGTTTGGGAAGTGATAGGTCAGGTAAAGGGCATAAAGAAATATCACGATTTGTGAGAATGAATATGCTAATAATAAATAATAAAAATTTTTAAAAAATAATAAGGTAGAAATAAATTACCTCAAAAGCATCTCTTATGTTAGTATATTATGGGAAAATTTTGCTCCTTATTCTTCTCACAAATATGATTCCAACAAACTCTACGAGGTACATTGGTAGATGCAAAGCTTAACCTGCTATGTCCTCAACTTGCTTATAGCCCACAAAAGGAAATAAGGCATATGCTTAATAACCAATTTCAAGAAGTAAACTAGAAGTCTGTGAAGTTTAAAAAGCAACACAAGAAGCTTACAAAGAAAATGAAATAAGAGGTCAAAGTCAGGGCCGCTACATTTAGTTGTCCAAGATACAAACTCAACACATCTCTGATGTTGATGTGGATGGTATCTCTTAGAATTGTGCCATGCACACCGGTATTCAATTGCCTTCTTTGAAGAGAAAGGAAAATCACTAGTAAAATGGGAAAGGCTTCATTTTGTAGGTGATGGAGCTGGCATTTGTACTGAACTAGATCTGTGCTGTGAATAGCATAAACTAAGTAAGGAAGGCCCCCAAGTATAGACTATGTTTCAAGGGTCAGTTTGCACAGTTGGACTCCAGTGGAAGTCACATATAAAGGGTTCAAATGTTGAGAAGAAAGGGTGGGCATCAGTTTGACAAAGGGTTTGAATTCCAGAAGAAGAGGGTTTACACTCCATCAGGTAATACAAGGAGCTGTTTGGGAGGTGAAAAAAAGATGTGGGTTATACAATCAAAGCAGAGGTTTAGAAAAAGTAATAAGGTGTTGGTGTAGCCAGATGGATGGGAGTGATGAACTGGAGGAAGAGAGTCCATCTAGGAGGTCAGTCTTCCAATCAGATCTGAGAGAATAACCACCTGAACGAGGGTCGAGGAAAGGAAATAGGACAGCATTGACCATTTTGGAGATATTGCAGTTAAAGAATCAACAACTTCTAGTGACTGATGGCAGGTGAGGGTCGGCATCACAGCAGTATTCAAGGGAGAGATTTGGAGCCTATGGGAATTGCCAGATGGCAGAACCATTAAATAAAAATGTGAAGTCAGGAAATGGAGCTGTTGGTAAGTACTGGTGGAACTGACCAATAGCCAAATATGTTAGACTGGAACTTCAGAGAACAGTCAGGGCTGCAAATAATAGATTTGGGATCTGATAGTCATCTACAGAGAATTTTAAGTGAGAACTTGAGAGAAGGACTGCTTAGTCATAGAGAAGGTTGATAGTAAATAGCATGGGTTTGTAGACACTCAGTAGTTTAGTGACTTACTTCAGTGTGGTAAATGTAGAAAGTGATTATCATTATAATTAGGCTTGTGGAGAGATTCATAAGAGAAACATAAACTGAAAGTCTCATGTAGATCTGAGGTAAAATGGAAGAAAATAGATCTTAAGATTGGAGGAAGGATGACCCCAGGTCAAGCTTGGACACTTAGGGCACAGTGTTTGGGAATGGTTGGTTATTGTATTAGTCTGTTTGTATTGCTTATAACAGAATACACAGAACTGGGTGATTTATAAAGAAAAATGAAATTTGTTGCTTATAGTTTCTGAGGCTGGGAAGTCCAGAGTCCAGCTGGTTGTGGTGACAGTGACCCAGGGGTCTCACATTACAAGATGGTGGAAGCAGAGAGAGCAGAGAGACAGAAAGACAGACTCTCCTCTTCTTTTAAAGTACTTAGAACCATGCCCCTGACCACCATTTTTAATCCATTCACTACTGCATGGTCCTACAATCCAATCATCTCTTCAAGGCTCCACCTTTCAATTACTATAATAGGATTTCCCACCTTCTAAACAGTCACAGTGGGGGCTAAGTTTCTAATATGTAATACTTAGGGGACACAATTCAAGCTTCAGGGAGTTTTGGAGGGACATAATTCAATCCACTACAGTTACCAAATGACAAAATCTGTGACTCTTTACCAGACATTCCCTAGAAATTTTTTGAGCTTTGGGAATTGTGTCTCTGAGCTTTCTTTCTATTGACACATCATAAAGCAGAGGATTAAAAGGGATTTAGACTTGGGATCAAGTCTTGGCTCTGTGACATAACTAGTTGTAGAATCCTGGATGAGTCAGTTCATGTCTTTTAACCCCTGGTTTTTCAAATATAATGAGGGGATAATAATACCCACCCTGCTTATTTCATGAGGTTGTTGCAAGAATCTAGGGTATCATTATAAAAATTGTAGTCTGTTCTATGGGAAAACAGCTGTCAGCCTTCAAGTTTATTTTCTTTGCTAAGTGACCCAGGGACAAAATCAGAGAGATTTCCAATCCTGCTTCTCTACATTTAATTAAGTTTAGAATTTAAAATTATTCATACATATATTTTTAAATCCCTTTGATTTTTGTGATTCCTTTTTGCTTTCTTCGCCATGTTTTAATTTTAAAATATCTTCTTTTTTTTTTTTTTTTTGGATTTCTGAAGCTTTCTCCTAATGTCTTTTATTTTTTTCTTTATGGATTTAATTCTGCTTTCCTAAATACAGATTCTCTAGTTTTTAGAGTTCTCTGGTGAATTGTCATGTAATGCAGTTTTTAATATATTACATTTAGAGAGGCTGGGAAAAATGCTGCAACTCTTATTACTCCTACTTTGGAATTTTATATATAATCTGTGTAATGATCTCATTGTTTTAAAACCAGTGATCTGTGATTCTGGGATTGATAAACAAAGACAAAAGTAGGGAAAAAGAGTGAGTGAGGAAGAAGAGACAAGAGTGAAGATATTGTTTATAGTAAAAAGGAAAGTAGATAAGGAAGTATAAATACTTGACTGAAAAGCTGAGAAATCTGAACGCGCAGTGGTTTCACACCAGCACTGAAGAACTAAAACAAAGTATGGCTTTCGTGCTTCAACAAGTACAATAAGCTGTGCTGAGGCCAAATGAACCTTCCCAGAGGCTTTGTCAGGATGTGGTGCCAGGATTTCAGTCTTTCTTTTTCTGGCTGGAAATATTGAATGAGATTTTGCTGCAACTGTTTTCTCAATTGGGAGATATGATTGCTGAAGCCTAGCTAGACAGCCAAGATACTGGAGCTACTCAGTTGGCCATGAAGCTGTTATTTGATGGTGGCCTCTGACCAGCTTCTCCACCTGTCCCAAGTATCCTTTTTATGCTACTCCGTCCATCTCCACTTCTTCACTCTGTAGACACTGCCTTGTCCTTCAATCCTTCTCCCCTCACCCCCTGTCTCCTACCTTTTGCAGCCTTGCTAGAGAACTTTGAGGCTAAATAGGCTGATAACCCTCTTATCACAAACTGAGATAATTGTTAGAATGTCTGGGGATATGAAAGCCACAGGGTATTCATTCGTGTGTTCTTATATTCAAGACATACTTACTGAGTGTCCATTATATGCCACGCACTGTTATGAGAGTGAAGGTACCACAGTAAAAAAGGTAGACAAAGCTCCGCACCCTCAGGGAGCTTACATTCTAACGATAGGAAACAGACAATGAACAGTAAGATCATTTCAGACAATGTCAAGTGTTACCAGAGAGATCATGGAGAGTGACTGATCCTTCACTTAAGAAAACATTTATCAGGTTCTTAAAGGTTATGTAAGTGAAGTATACATAGTAAGTGTATTACTCATCTGTGGTTTTATATGAATTCAGCTACTGAGAATGAAAAGAAGGCAGAAAGCAGACACACCATAATCTCTCTTTTTTCCTTCCTCTCTAGGCTGGTAACAGTTCATGTTTGCTTCATAAATGAAGCAGCTTTAAACAAATTCATATTCTGTCTGGAGTGACAGACCGCATCTTTATCTGTTCTTGCTACCAATGACTTTATATGGATGATTCAGAAATTGGAACAGAGTGTTTTACTGTGAAACTGGCACTGAATTAATCATCTATAAAGAAGAACTTGCATGGAGCAGGACTCTATTTTAAGGACCTGGGGGATTTGTGGTCTCATTTGGAATTTGCAACTGATGTTGGCAGAGAAAGCACACGTCTCAGACTGCACACACCATTTGCATGGCTCCATAAATGTCTAAATGCTAAAAAGAAAACATAGCTTTATCCTTCAGTTACAACCTGCAGCCTGTAGTTATCTTGGTCTCTGCAAGTAGATTTCAGCCTGGTTAGGGGGAGTAATAATTTTTCTCAAAGGGATTTAGAAAAAATTTTAAAGAACAAAAACTCAGTAGCATCGGCCACTGTACAGTATAGAAAGCAATGGGAATTAAGTGATTAGAGTTGGCAACATGTCAGCTTTGTAATTGCTGATTTACAATATGGGTCTGATCTTGATCTTTTCCTGTCGTAAACGGGGCTCACTCATATCCCACTAGACAAATGGACATGGTTGTCTGGTTCTCTCCATGCAGGGGAGACTGAAGTATGCCTCGGCAGAGGGGAAACTCTCTGAAAAGAGTCATCGCAGGAAGAAGCTATGAACACTGAACAGCAGAACAGTCTGCCGAGGACATTTGGCACCCCTGGTGAAGTCTGCCTTTTCCCTTGACCACTATAGAGTGTATAAATCATGTTTGAAAAATATGTTATGACATTTTATATTCTAAAACTATTACAGAGTTATGTAAATGGACTTAGGAGAAAATGCTGAATGTATGAAGGTCCCATTTTTAATTTCTACCATGGGAGAGAATATAAATAAATTATGATATTTAGTATCTAAGTTAGAAAACAACACCCACCTGCTAATATGTGTGTTGAAAACTAGGTTACTTGGCTTTTACAAGAATGCAAGGAATCAGGAAACTTTATTTATAGTATAATCACGATTATCTGTTTAAAGGATCCATTTATTTAAAATCAGGCACTCTATATTCATTAAGGTTTATAAATTAAAAATAAAAAGAGAGCTTTATGTAGTTATGCATGTCAGTTTGCTACTTAAAATGCGTGACAGCATTTGTCATATTAAAAGTGAATTTGGCAGGAATTCCCAAAATGGACATTGTGCTTTTAAACTAGAACGTGTAAGACACGATGTGAATTCCCCTTGCCAATTTTTTTTAATAGTTGAAAGAACATCTGACTATAGTCAAAGAATGATTTCTTATGGTTTATTTCGTGAAGGTTCTTTTAACATATCATGAAAGGAGTCCAAAGCATTCCGTTCTAACTTAATCCTTGTCATAACATTATTGCCACGTTCTATAAACCTAAGGTGACCATTTTCAATGTACAGATATAAAAGAGCATGACAAACTGCTAGCTTCCCTTAATTGCAAAAGTCCAAGAATTTCTAGTTCAGTTGGATTTTAGCTTATGTTCAAAGCTAATCCAAATATAGCTCCAGTAAGTGGCATTTGCTCTTTTTGTACCAATGAGCCCAGGTAACATCTATTTTCCCTTTCTTCTCTAAAGTGCTGTGGTTCCTCAAACACTAGTCATTTCTCTAAGATACAACCCAGGTGCTTTGAGAAGCTGCATTAACTTGTTTAGGCCCTCAGATATCCCATAGTACAATCAATTAGTAATAAAACAAGAGATCAGTTTAACTGCTGAGAGGACCTGTCTCCATGTGTGCATTGATTGTTTTGAGGGAAATAGACATAGATTAATATGAGTTGTGTGTGTAGGTCGTGTGTAGATGAGAAGATTGATACTTTTCAATCTAATGGTTTGATTTATTTAACCAATGGTTTCAGTTTGCTTGGCCATATGAAAATGCTGTTTGATGAGCTTGAGAGTACAAAAAATATACTTTTGTTCTCAAAGCTAGTAGCTGGGTTTTAACACTCAAGGACATGGTCTTAATCAATAGAGTTAAATTAACAAATTCAGCAAGTTATGAAATCTGACATGGTAGGGTAGGGGAGATGCATCCTGCCTATTAAACTTGTTGGTTTATTGAGAGTTACATGAATTGCCAATTTTTAAAACACTGAAGTTCAGTAAAATGCATGAACAATAGAAAAGTGCTGAACATTATTTTGGATGCTAGCTACTTGGACATTAACTGTGTCATATCTGCTTTGAGATAAAAAAAATATATATATATATATATAAATATCTTTGCTTATTTTATCCCACATGTGTTCTGAAAATCCTTCTTCATAAATCATGAAAAACTCACAACTGAGATGGTAAACCATGAAATCACCTTTTAAATTAGTGCCGTGTATCTGATAGTTTTTTCTTATGTTTCAAATTTGCCTTTTAAAATTATTTCAGAAGTCTGCAGATTCTAAATTATACTGAAAGGGTCACACCTCTTTGGTAGAAACCAAGTCTATAAAGAAACTGGAACTGTGGTAGATGGTGATTTCCCAGTGTTATTGAAGTGTTCCTAGATATTGTGTTATAATCTAATGTGCTTACCACACTGCCACCTTTTAAAGAGTCAGAGACAAACTGATTTTTTTTTTCAATACAATAATAGGACAAGTAACCTATGCTCTTAAAAAAATGATTACATATGTGAAAAATGAAAATGTATCAAAAAGTGTGTGTCCATAATGAAGTATTTACTTTTAGTAAGAATTAAACACATTTCATTGTACCTTAAAGTACTTTGGCACATTTTGTTACTCTAATTCAATTGAAGTTATAAATGAACAAAAAAATCCATTCAGAAATTAGGGATATTTCTTAATGTTTTTCTGCAGCTAGGTTTTGGTTTCAAAACTGAATTCCAGTAGGGGTCTTTTAGGCATTCCATATCCGTTCTTCTTTTAGAAATATATTCTTCAAAAAGTCAGTTTGGCATAGTGAATTGGATCTTGGGAAGGATTGTCAGGAGCCTCCACTGTGCCCTTAACTGATGAAATAAATCACCTCCCTTTTTTGGATCTCAATTTTTTATTTATCTGTATGGTAAACATGGAGGTCACTCCCTAGGGGTGAGCCCTATTGCTGTATGACTGAAAAAGAAGATATAATAGAGATGAAACTATCCCATACAAAATGTCTAAGTCTGGTCTCTGTGAATAAGCATCTAGACCATAAAAAGTCATTGCTATTCTTGTTTCTAATGTAAATAAGGTCCACTGGTAAAAGTGAAATTCAGTCTCAAGTAGGGTGAATTGGATAACATTTATACAAGAGATGGCTTTTTCCTTTGCTTAGATAAACATTTTAGATCACCTCCAAAGAATGAAAACCAGTAGTACATTTTAGTCCATAAGAGATACTATGCAATGTGCATAATATTTGGAAATGCACCAAATTAAGCATTTATATGTTCTCATTTTATTGAAAGAGCAGAAAATGTAAAATGTTCATAAAGTTTTCGAATGCCAAAAGATATTTTAGAACCAATTCATAAAAGGGTAATCCATAAATTACATTTTAAAATTGGAAAGCAGGATAAGAATTTTAAAGTAAGCCAGCTTATCTTTGAAACGATACTATTTTGAAATGGGCTTTAAAATGTAATCATTCAGATTGAAATTCTAACTAGTTCATTTGTGGTGTTTGATCACGCAATTCATGGTGTTGCTGCTTTCCATTAACTAGTCTTGAGATGCCTTTGTAAAGATAAAATAATGGTACTTCCATTTCATAACAAGGTTTTGTTTTAGGTATAATCGATATTAAAATGGATATTTATGATCCTAAAATGTTTGCTAAGCATTGTAAATTTATTTATAACTGCCATCTTCAACTATATCCTTATGATGTTTTTAAAAGTAAAATTAAAATAATTGTTTGAACTAAAAACCATTGTGTTTTCATATACTTGGTTTCTGAGCTACAAGACTCACTAAATGTAATTTTCCAATCAAAATATCCTGTTCTATATTCTAAGGATTAATGTGTGATTATAGTGTCCGCCTGCCACTATTTGTTAAAGCAATGGACTTGAAAAGTATTCAGACGTTTAGATGGATGCACAGATAATTGCTAGTTCAGTCATAGATTGGAGTTTGCATATTATAATGTAAATGTATGTCAACACTATTCTAAATAGTTTTATTATGACTGAAGTTTAATTAAGTAAAAACAAGTTTGTAAAATGTGATGTGTATGTGTATATACTGTATGTGTACTTTTTAAAATAGGTATATGTCATGACCCTTTTTTATACAGGTTTGAATTTGAAATTACATTATATATACATATACTTTATTGTTCTAAATAAAGAATTTTATGCACCCTCCTAAATTTTCCCTGTCATTTGATATCTTACAGTTATCACACATGTTCACAGCATAGTTGAGTATTTATTAAGCTAAAATCAAATTTTTCTATGGAAACTTTCATCATTAATGTAGATTTTGTCAAAAGGTAGACACAAGGGGATAAGAAATCATTTAAATTCAATAAATACTTATTGGTCGCTAAAATGGATAAAGTTAATCAAGGAAGATAAAGTTGAATGAACATTAAATGCTCTTAAGAGGTTTATAACTTACTTGGGGAAAAGATATGAAAGGCACTATATATATGAAGTCACACTGAAGTGACTATCCATGGACAAAACTGAGGTCCATATAATGTTCTGAGGGAAGGAGAAATGGATGCAAAGTAGAAGAGAATCATGGAAGAGTTGGTGTTTTCAGGCTAAGACTTAGGAGGATGAGACAAATTTCGATAGAACATGAGAATTATGCCCAGCAGGATTCTCCAGAGCAAGAGGTTGTAAAATTCCCCAGCTTATTCCATCAAATCCTTAGCATATACTGTATAAAGAAATATACAGAGAGTTGAGACCAGACCCTGGGATGCCTCACAGGAAGTGCAGACACATTCGTAGAGTCCACAAGAAGCCATTGCGTGTTTCTGAGCATAGATCAAACCTGATTGTGGCTTCTGTGGTTGCGGCAGTGAATAATCATCCTGCTTAACCCCTGGCTGGTATTTGACTCTTTCTTGAGTCCGCACCCCCCAGCTTTATGACACCACACTTACCCACCATTTCCTTTCAGCATGGTCTGCTGATTCTCCCTCCTCTGACCACCCTTTATATTGCAGACATAAGCCTAGGTGACTGTACCAGCCTATGCTAGCCTCCTAACTGATCACACACCCCCACTTTAGCCCTTTTTAAATCGGTTTATCACATTATACTGAATAATATGGAGAAATCTGATGATATGAGATGGATTATGAGATGGATCAAGTACATATAAATATATATCTATTTGGGTTTTCTTTTTTGGGGGGGATTCTAACTGTTGTCTTCTCCTTTAAGCCACATACATGATATCTGGGCCCAGAAATACTTATACCACTGCATTCCTCAAATTTAGTGCAAATAATAATTTGTGGAGTTGAACTGAAACAAAACTTGATCTAAATAGCTATTACTTATTATATACTATCTTATAAGTTAAAAGTTATTTTTTAAACCTTTTTATTATGGTCAATTTGAAATATATACAGAAGTAGACAGGATAGTGTAATGAACTTCCATGTAACTACAACTCTGCTTCAAGCTTACTCAACTCCAGAATAACTTTTTCTCTAAAGACTCTATACCCTTATATGATCTCCCTTTCATATTATTTTCATGCAAATGCCTAAAAATATTGATATGGAAATATTTGTATGTGTATCTCTAAATGATAATTTTTTTTAAAACAGGATCATGATACCCTTGTAACACCTAAAAAAAATGAACAGTAATTTCTTAATATCAAAGAGCTAATAAGTATTCATGTTTTAATTGTCTCAGATTGTACAGTATGCTGTTGCACTAAAGCAGGTTATAAAATACGAGTAAAAGTCTCCCTTCAGCATTAAAGTTAGTTCCCCTGGAAGAGAAACCCTGCCAACTATTTCTGGTTAACTTTTAAAATTTTTTCTTTGCATGTACAAACTATATATACATATATTTGCAATTCTAATCTCTAACCTTAGCATTCCAGTTAATAGAAGAATGTGGAATACTCTGCATCAGCCCAGATAAACCTTTACCCACTGTACCATAATAACCAGGAAATTATAGATGGACATTAAGGTTGTAATAGAATGTGTGCCCGTTGGAGTTCCAACATACTCTCAGAACTTTTTCTTCATCACCTCATTCAGAATTAAAATGAGGCTCTCTTCTGAAGTCATATCAGCCTCTTTAGCCATCTCAATTGGTGGCTGCATCCCCCGACAGCCATTACTGAGTCTGGAGGAGGGTTCTCTGCTCCTCACTGCTGCTTCTGGGTCAGTCTTTTCTCCTCCCTAGACTCTTCCAGAATTGCTTCTCATGTTATCAGATCATACACCCACTGCCACTCATTGTTTCTTTCATGTACTAATTCTCTGGTTCTTCCAACTGGATTCTTGATGGTATTAGCACCTGGATCACTGTCACCTGATTCATTTGTACTCCTGTCTTAATTCTTGAGGAGTTTGATATACACATTGATGATCCTTTCAACATTCTGTCTTTTCAGGTTTTCAAACTTCTTCCTTCTAGTGAACTTGTCTTCGACACTACTCTAGCCATTCAGTCTCATGGTCTCATCCTGCAGACCTTGACATTTGCCATTAACTGCAACCCATTCATATCTCAGTTGCATTCATATCTCATTCCTTCTCTGACTACCACTTTGTCTTTCCAGTTTACTTTATCATGAACCTCAACCCCAATAATTCTTTGCTCTGCTGCGCCTGTCAATCTATTGATTCTACCATTTTCACTGTCAACTTTTGATGCCTTCTCTTCACTCCTTAGGCAGTTATTAAAATCCATACTCCAGCATTATAGTCACTGTCTTGCATACACCTTCTTCTCCCTCAGTCTCTCTCACTTTCTAATATTTGCGTGGTAAACCACACCCCTGCTCAAACCTAATTCTACACCAACTCTTTGTCTACACTTGTATGGCTAACATGGCTGCAGTACAATACATGAGCATGCCTGCTGGTCTCTATAAATTCCTTCTCATGATCTTCAACTGGGGGCTAATACACCAATAATACTATATTTCCCTAGTCCATCTGCTTTTTCATTCTCAAAGCTATATCATACATAATTTTCTCTCCCCAATCACCCACTTTATTCCCCATTTTCACTCTTGGTTAACAATCTTGATTGCTATTTCACCCTCAAAATTGAAAAAATAAAATAAAACTTCCAAAGACTCCTAGAAATTAGAGGCTGATTTTCTGTGAATCTAAACCTTAAACTTCAGGAACCTTCACTTATATAGTTTCTTTAAAAGTCCTGGGAGGGGGCCCAGCCATGCATTCACATGGTCATATGATTTTGTATAATTTGTAGTCGTTTCATTTGTCAGTAGCTGTTGTGGTGTGGGAATGGCTTCCAGCGACACTCCCACTGGGGCCTCATAACCCAAAGGTGCATGGCTGGAGGCTGTATTATGGTGCAAACATGTCCTATGGACCTGGCATAAGAAGTATGTGGGTGATGGAAGAGAAATAAGATCTGAAATGAACAGAGCTAGAAAACAGTTTATAGAAAATTCTCACAATCATCACAGTCACCTGATGTATAAAATTAAATGGAGACTCAGGATTCATTAATGCCTGGCCAAAATGAAAGTTTTCCCCTGTCAGGAAAACAGTAATGCAGAGTATTCAATTTTAAACAAACCATACATTTTTTTCTGTTAATAGTGAGGAAATGCAATAGAATTTAATAAAAATTGCTGTGTTTATAGGGCCAGAAAATCTGTACATGAGATCACATGTTTTATACTGGTCTTGACAAATGCATAATGTCATGTGTCCACCATTATACTGTCATACAGAATGGTTTAATTGCCCTAATAAATCTCTTATTCTTCATGTATTCAATAATTCTCCTTTCCCCCTGAACCTCTGGAAACCACTGCTTTTTTAAATTGTCTTTATAGCTTTTATCTTTTCCATAATGTCCTATAATTAAAATGTTATAGTACATAGCTTTTCAGACTGGCTTCTTTCATTTAACAATATGCATTTAAGATTCACTTAAGTCTTTCATGCCTTAACAGCTCATTTCTTTTTATCAGTGAATAATATTTCATTGTATGGAAGTATCACTGTTTATACATTTTTCTAACGAAGGATATCTTGGTTTCCCCCAGTTTATGATTATTAATAAAACTGCTTTAAGCACTAGTGTACAGATTTTTGTGTGGACATAAGTTTCCAAATCATTTGGATAAACACCTAGAAGCACGACTGCTGGGTAAGATTATGGTAAGGTTTGCAAGAAACTACCAAACTGTCTGCCCAAGTGGTGTACCATTTTGCATTCCCAGCAGCTAGGAGTGCAAATTCCTGCTGCTTCTCATCCTCGCCAGCAATTGTTATTGTCAGTTTTTTGGATTTTAAACATTCTAATAGGTGGGTAATGGTACATCATTATTGTTTCAGTTTGCAATTCCCTAGTGACAAATGATGTTAAGCATCTTTTTGTATGCTTATTTGCCATCTGTATATTTTCTTTGGTTAGGTTTCTGTTCAGATCTTTTGTCCATTTTTAAACTGGGTTGTTTGTTTTCTTATTGTTGAGTTTTAAAAGTTCTTTGTATATTTTAGATACAAGTTCATCATTAGATATGTATTTTGCACATATTTTATCCCAGTCTGTGGCTTGTCTTTCCATTCTCCTGATTTTCATTGAGCACCTGCAAGCATTTTTTTAAAAAACAAGTAAGAACAAAGTATGGGGGCTGGCTGGTTAGCTCAGTTGCTTAGAGCATGGTGTTATAACATCAATGACAAGGGTTCAGATCCCCATACTTGACAGGCATAAAAAAAAAAGAAAAAGAAAAGAAAAAAAAAGTAAAAGAACAGACTACGTATCTTGAGCAATTCATTCCCTTAAAAAGCAGTCTCCACAGTAGCTGAAGTTGATCACTTCAGTATTTTACAATTGTCGTGTTTTCTTTTCATGTTTCTCTTGTTGATGGAATATTTTAAACACATGTGAACTTGGATTTTTAGAAGAGTTTTTGTTTAACAAGTTGGTCTCCCCATTGTAAGACTGTTTTAAAGCCTTGCAACATAATTAATGACATTTTAAATA